>NC_034411.1:3933296-3962525 GCF_002078875.1 Numida meleagris
GGGGGGCGCCCCGGAAAGTTGGCGAGGCTCGGGGGCCTGCGGCGGGTACGGGGGTCCCCGCTGCGCCCTCCCACCCCGGGGAGCTCCCCACGTGGCGCCGAGAGCCGCTGGCGGGGCGGGGGGGGCCGAGCGCCCGTCCCCTGCCTCAGCGCCCGAACCCTGCCTCAGCCTCCGGCCGGCTGAGAAAGGAGGGCAGGAGCGAGCGGTCGGTATTTTGCATTGCAAATCTACGAGCACCAGAGCAATCCACGCGAGGCTTGTTTTCCTTTCGGTGAAGGAGAGCGTACCCCTCTGTGGCTCGGGTTTGCTTTTTCAACAAACAGCTGTGGCTAAAGGGTTTCGCGGTGTCCAGCATGGTGCAAGGAATGCTCTGATGTTTAGGAAAGAGCGCAAACACGAGCTGAGACTTCGGCACCTTGTTTTATGGAGCGTAGCAATGTTCGGATGGGTCTTAAGTTGGTGGATTGTAATGCCTTTATATTAATCGGATTTTCTCGTTTGTTTCTATACATGCGTTCTGAGAGTTGTGCTTGTCTTTTCTGATTGCTTCTGAAAGTAAGGTTGGGAAAGGTCGGCATCAGCTTCTTGTGAGTTAGCAGAGGTGTTTGCGTGTGCTCAGCAATGCTTGTGCCTACATACATCACAGAATCATCATAGAATCATTTGAGTTGGAAGGGACCCCTAAGTGCCATCCAGTCCAACCCCCTGCAGTGACCAGGGACACCCACAGCTCCATCAGTGCTCAGAGCCTCGTCCAGCCTTACCTTGGCTGTCTACAGGGATGGGGCACCACCACCTCTCTGGGCAATCTGTGCCAGTGCCTCACTGCCCTTATTGCGGCACAGGTGTGACAGCCCCAGCTGTCCTTCTGGGGCTGCCAGCGAGAGCCCTGCTCCTGCTAGAGACAGAGGAGCTCTCCAGACCACTCTGCACACCTTCAGTGCATGATATATTTTCTGATTATGTGGTAGAGGCAAAATTCAGACCTGTTCTAAACAGAGAATGGCACACGTCCTTCTTTCTGATGAGTGGTGTTCCTGTCCCGTGCTTTGCTCTCCTTGAGTACAGATTTCCTGCTGATGTGAAAGGGAGCTCCAGCCCTTGGGTGAAGGCAGAAGAGGCTACACAGATCCCTGATGCAGATAGATTTGCCTGTGCTTTGCTAAGATTTCTCAAACTGCCAAGTCCCCAGCTGGCACTGCCAGCTTCTGTCAGGGCTCTCTCTGTTTCCTAGAATCACATAATCACAGCACGACTTGGGTTGGAAGGGACCTGAAAGCCCCTCCAGCCCCAACCCCTGCCGTGGGCTGGCTGCCCCCCTCCTGCTCAGTCTGCCCAGGACCCCATCCAACCTGGCCTTGGGTACTGCCAGGGATGGGGCACCCACAAAGTTTCAATTTGGGAGGGTGTCTAATGTTGTCTGTCATTGGGGTTAGTTTAAAATTAATCCAAGAGTGGGAGTTTGGCATTATCAGCACAGCACCCTGCTGCTGCGCACAGCCAGGAGTGGCAGTGAGAAGGGTAGTATTTCCAGCAGCACTGCTAGATCTGTCTCCTCATCGTCTAGACCCAGGGCACTGGATTTTCTCAGAGTCACAGTCACAGCTCTAGAGTGTGTGTCGTTGCTAGGTAGGAAGTAGAAAGACACTTTTTGATTTAGTGATTTAAGTTTTTCCCTCTAAAAATGTGTGATTTTAAGATGACCTTGGTGTTGGATCGCATCACCCTTCCGACTCCCCTGACTGTGTGGCAGGGGGCAGCGGGCTCAGCCTCCACTTGTGGAGCAGCGTTCAGTGGAACGAGGCAGTGGTATCCAGAACAGAGCCAGGTTTGCCTCGACAGCACAAGGGGCTGACATGCAGCTTGCTCATGTCCTTGATGTTAGTGAGACCGATGGCAGAGTGAAGCACTGGGGTGCACAGACCTCATTGGGGTGCAGTGGGACACGAAAGATTACAGCTGCTGTCCAGCTCAGCAGTCCCAGGTTTGAATCACCCTTTTGAGATGCTTGTTTTTCATGCTCCTGTTCTTCTTGGTCAGTCTCTTTCCCCTCGGTTGCTTTCTCTGTAACAACTGTGCCATGCCCTGCGTTCTGAGAAGCACGGCTTTTGGAGGCGTGGATGAGCTGTTTGCTGAGGTGCTGAAGCCCCTCTTCCACCTACCCACAAGAAATAGGCTGCAGCTCCTTGTGCAGGGGCAGGTAACTGCAGTGAGCTGCTCGCAGGGCTGCCTGCAGCGTGTGGCCCAGAGGGCAGAGCGCGAGCTCCGCTCTCTGTTCTGGTGACTCCCGTTGCTTCTCGCTGTGACTCAACCTCTTCATGTCTCATTTGGCCAGGTCTCTAAAATGAGGCCTCCTTTTTAAGCCATTTGGAGATCTCCTGATGCTAAATGATGTGTAATAACAAAGTGCTATAACATTATAATGTTTATATGAAGGGCATTCCAAAGGCCCTTATGCTAGGGCGTTCCAAAACGTATAAAGCACAAATGAAGAGTTTGCAAAGTTCATCCCAGCAGTACAAAAACAGCTGGGGTGCCTCTTTCTCTCTTCGAGGCGGTGCAGATCCCTGGTTCTGCTCTGACATCAAGGAAGTCGTGCTGGTAAATAAGAGATCTCACTGCTGCTTCCAATTCTCTGCCCATCTCTGCCATCTTCGCAGAAAAAGCCGAAGTATGAGGTATTCTTATTTTCTGTGTTTCTATTTTATTCTACGTGCTCATCATTCTGACTCTTTAGATGTCACTTGTAAAGAGAGGTGTAACTGTAGAAGACAGTCCCTTATTAAATGAGACTATCCATCAAACTGGGATGACTTGGGTGTTTCAAGGGAGGCTTGTGAGTCAGGTCTTTCACCAGGTTGCTGTCACAGTCAGACAAAACAACAGGGGCAGCAGTCAGTGGGATTTTTTCCTCCTTTCTGCATGTGCATGTTTTTGGCAGGGTGGTAAGGAAAAGCGCGGGCTGAATCTGCAGCCCTTACTCATGGGGATAGGCACATCCAAGCAAACGGAGTTGCCTGCATGATTCAAGCGTGGAAGATTTGGGTTGCTTTTAAGTCTTGTTCTAACTTGACGGGCATGATGTACTCAGAGCGGTGAAGCACAGCCTGCCAGGTGCATTTTTGACCAGCTCTGAGGCTCAGTCTGGGTCCAGAGCTCAGGCTTTTCTTATGGGTTGCCCAGTCCTTCTGGAGGGTTGTGCAGGGCTGGGAACGTCCGTCTCACAAGAATGTGCTTACCGTAAGTGTCCATGCGATCCCTTTCCCCCACGCAGGGGAAGGTGCGGAGTGGATGCCCCAGTGTGTTCCCATTCTGCCTCTGCACTGGCTGGGAAAGCTTGCAAGACTAGAAGGAACCATGTAGGCCATTCCCTTATGACCACTTTATCACGGGCCCTGCCTCAAAGGGCATTTCCCTACGTATCTCTTTACTGCCAAAATAGCATTGAAGAACCTTGGTGTGACAGATCCTGGTCACATAGCTGGGAATTAAGTGAAAACTCCCTGGTTTCATTTGAGTGTTTTGGTTTGCACAAACCAAGAAACCCAAACCAAACTTTACAGGTCATACAATGAAAGCACAAGAGCAGTTGTTTTCCTCACCTCTTCAGTGAAGTGGGGACTGCGTGAGAGTAATCCTAGCCCAGATGTAATGCTGTAATCTCTGGACCCCTGGATATGGGAATTTACCCTCATAAACTAAGGAGAGGCGTCAGGCCAGAGTGTGGTATGTGACCTCTTTGGCAGGGAGCTTGTTTAGCCTTGCAGGAAATGACTTGTTCATTTATTTAGTTCTCGTTCAAGGCCCTGTACCAACGGATGACAGGAAGGGAAGGCTCCTATGGAGCCAGCTACAACTTGGGTAACAACAGGGCTGGCACGCGGCTGTGCGTGGAGAGAAGGCGTGGGGGGACGTGCTTGATGATGGGCTTGACTTCCAGCATGTGCTTACAGTCGTGGCAGAGCAGGGCTTATATGCCTGACTGATGTTGGACTTGCTTCAGGGTCTTGCCAAAGCTGTGATTGTGAGGTAAATGCCACCATGCCACCTGAAATCACGGGACTGTGGTTCTCGGGGTGTGCATGTGGGATGATGAGGAATAGGCACTTTGTTGCCTTGAGCAGGGCATGAAGGCAGAAGGTAGCTGGCCTCCCCAGCTGTTCCTAAATGGAGTGAGTGCAAAGTTGAGACCATGAACAGCAGAAAAACTCAACAACAGCTGTTGTTTCTTTGGTGTCTATAAAGGGAAGGTAAGCTGGGGGCTCCATGTCTGCCTGTGCTGCTCTGACTGTGAACGCTCAGTCCTGCCCTGTGCTGCTTGCAGCTGCTCGTTCCCTTGGAGCCTCTTTTTGTGTGGGGTTACACACTAGCCTGGGGTAGTCTTCTGCAAAATCTGCTCAATGAAATGACTTGCAGAGGGGTTTAACAAGCCAGGGCTCATGGAAGAGTCCTTGGGTGGTGCTCCTGATCTGAATGCCCTGGCTTCTGGTAAGGTTGGGCTGTTCGGCTGTTTTTTCTCTAAGCCCTTCATTAGTAGATCCCTCCTTCTGTTGGTCTTAAATGGCCCTTAATGCTGAGAAGGCTGATGGTCTCTGTCCATTTTTGATCAAAGACTGCCAAAAGGAAGGACTTGATTGCATCTGTCATATATTTATGAGGGCTGCACCGTAAGTAATACCTTGAGTTACTCCATGCAGAAAAAATGGCACCCACTGACACTTGCTCAGCATTGATGAAGACCAAACGGTGGCTGTGAGCACAGTGAGGCAGCGGGTGGTGCGTTTCAGCAACAACGACAGCAGTGTGAAAGAATAAGCCATGTTCTAGATAGCCATGCAGATTTTTACGAGCACGGCATGCAGACTCTTGTTCATTTGTGGTAAAAATGCATAGCTAATGGTGGTGACTATGTTGAAAAATAGTGTTTTGTAGCTGAGAATTTGCTCTATCAAATAGTGTTATGCTCTTTGTATCTGTTGTAGTTTCCATGGAAATAAATAGGAGGTATTACTTTTGAAGTGACTTACGTATGTGGGAGATAGTTGTGGCTGTAGCTTCCTGGGATTCAAGAGGTACCTTGGTCAGAAAAGAAAGGCCATGGAGAGTGTATCCCCTGTGATAAATGAGGCAGAACAGGCAACAACACACATGGGGAAGGCTGAGGAACTCCACAAGCTTTTTGCCTCAGTCTTCACTGGCAGTCAGGCTTCCTATGCCTCTCATGTCCCTAAACCTCAAGATGAGGGTCAGGGGAGCCAAATCCCTCCCACTGTAAGCAAAGAGCAAGCTGGAGACTGCCTGAAGAGGCTGAATTGTGTACAAGTTTATGGGGCCGGATGACATGCATCCCAGGGTCCTGAAGGAACAGGTTGATGTGGTTGCCAAGCCACTTCTCCATAATATTTGAAAAGTCATGGCTGTCAGGTGAAGTTTCTGGCAACTGGAAAAAGGGAAACATCACTCTCATTTTTAAGAAAGTGAGAAAGAAAGACCTGGGAAACCAAAGGCCTGTGAGCCTTACCTCACATCCATGCCTGGGAAGGTCATGGAATCCATCCTCCTGGACGTTGAGACATATGCGAGATGAGAAGGTGATCTGAGGCAGCCAGCACGGCTTCACCAAGGGCAGATCGCACCTCACCAATCTGGTGGCTTTCTGTGATGATGTAATGGCATCGGTGGACAAAGGGAAGGCAGCTGATGTAATCTGTCTGGACTTGTACAAGGTCTTTGATATGGTCCCTCACCATGTACTTATCTCTGAATTGGAGAGAGAGGGATTTGAAGACTGGACTATTTGACAGGTAGGGAGAGTTGTGGTCAGTGTCTCCATGTCCAGGTGGAGGTTGGTGAGGGGCTGTGTCACCCAGGGGTCCATCTTGGGACCAGTGCTCTTCAGCATCTTTATCAAAAACATAGACAGTGGGATCGAGTGCACCCTCAGCAGTTTGCTGATGATACCAAGCTGAGTGGTGCAGTTAATACAGCAGGAGGTAGGGATGCCATCCAGTGGGACCTGGACAGCCTTAAAAAGTGGGTGTACCATGAACTGAATGAGGTCCAACAAAGCCAAGTGTAAGGTGCTGCACCTGGACTGGGGCAAGCCCAGAAGTGTGTAGCAGGAGGGGAAGTGACTTCTTATGTGGTCTAATAGTGATAGGACAAGTGGGAATGGCTCTAAACTAAAAGAGGAGAGATTTAGATTAGATGACAGGGGGAAGTTTTTCACTGTGAGGGCGGTGAGACCCTGGCACTGCTGCCCAGAGAGCTGTGGATGCCCCGTCCCTGGAGGTGCCCACGGCCAGGTTGGGTGGGCCCTGGGCAGCCTGAGCTGGTGGGGGGCAGCCAGCCCATGGTAGGAGATTGAGACTGGGGGGCTTTGAGGTCCCTTCCACCCCAAGTCAGTCTGTGATCTCATGAAACCTGTCAGTTAAAACTTTGGAGTGGTGGTGGTGTTGTTTCAAATAGAAAAATAACATGGGGTCCATGGAGCTTACAGCCTGAGGGATGCATCTTTTTTACTTGCATTAGTTAGAAGTCACTGCAACTTCTTCAGGCAGTTTTTTGCAAAATATAGATTTCTTCCCACAGGTGCAGTGAGAGTGCTGAGCTGCCTTGGGAGCCTGCATCTGCTGTCACAGGGCTGTTTTACCACCTGTTGTGAGGCACACCACTTTGTTATTATTGCTATTCTTTTTCTTTTACAGCTGCCAACCAGGCAGTTGAGTTGCAGTGCTGCATTTTTGGAGGGGGGGAAGAAAGTATGCTTTTTCCATTCTTTTCTTCTGTGCAGTGTCCCTAAGCAAGGGATTTTAAGAAACACTGGGGATTTCCAGAAGCTTTGTTCTGCTGTAGGTTTTACCTTTTAAAATCACCAAGAATCAAGTCATAGCCATGCCAAGAGTCTCTGGTAACCTCGGCTTAATTTTTTTGTCTGCTATTGTGGCTTTATGGGAAGAAAAGTGGACATGACCTAGTGTGGGCAGGATGTTTATGTTCCTCTTCATTCCACTTCATTCCTCATGTCCTGTAGACATGCTCTGAGAAGACTAAGGTTACCCAGTGAATAAATCTATGTGGCTGGTCTGCACCAAAGCTGAATTACTCACAGCATCAAAGGGAACTCCTCTGAAAATGAAAACATTAGGTGCGTGCAGTTTGCAGTTCATGAATGGACTCTTGGCTCACCCTAAAGGGGTTAAGGTGTCTTACCTCCACCTTTCCTCCATGGGATCATTGCTGGGCTGTTAGACTCTCTTCAATCTTTGAAGACCTTGTCCTTGTGTAATTTACTGCCAAGGGCATGCTGACCAGGAGCTTTGCAGTTAGCTGCTTAAAACCCTTAAGAGACAGTTCTGTCTCCCTTTATTTTGTCTCCCGGCAAAGTTGATGTTTTCTCTCCTTGCCTCATCTTCCACAGGTCATGACCGCAGTAGGAAAAGACTTAGATCTGATTTTGCCAGCTTGGAAATTGAGAACAGTGAATCTACCTCGATATAAGAGTGGCCATGGGATAAGACCCCCAGATGATTTAGCTTTTTTAGCTTTAGATTTTTTTTTGGTAGTGTGTGAGTGCCTCAAATTGCATTTGGCATTGTTTGGGCAATGGTGCCAACTAGATAAAAGGAGCATCTGTACCTCTGTGAGACATTAGATATGTGCAGCAAATGCGTTCATACCAACCATGGCTGAATTTCAGCTAAACGTTCCAATTTAAAAATAAAATGAGTCCAATCTCCAGATATTAAGCTTTTATTTAAGAGTAGGTGAGAAGACTATGGAAATGAGATTTCTGTGTGTGTTCGTCAGAGGATGCGAGGAAGGACAAGGGAGGAAAATGAGCAGGACAGGCCACTGCACTCAGCAAAAAGGGCTGATGAACAGAAGCCCACAGCAACTGGAGAGAATGACAGGCTGGACTGAAAGCTGCAGCTTGGTGTGGACTGAATATATTTAAACTAATTTTTTTCAGTGGCATCCCTGAGGCTGGGAGCTGAGCATGAGGCCTCCAGGGAGAAGTCCTGGGTCTTGTTCTTCCAGGAAGAAGGGAGGTGTTGAAGAGGAGTCCAGATGTGGTGTCCAGGGAGATGGCTGTGTAGGACAGCACTTGCTGGGACTTAATTTGCCTTATATAGACATTTCTTGGTGACGGGGACTGTTAAAGAGATGGGATTGAATGTCATCTGCTTGCAGGCCTTGCCCGTGGGAAGCAGTTGGTCTCCAAGTCCTGCTTGGGACCTGGAAACCACTCAGAGACACTGAGGAGCCGGGAGAAGGGCATGTCTGCTGTCCTGCCTGCTGCCCCATGCTGTCCTCTCGTTCAGCTTTGCAGGCAGCACTGACACAGATGCTGTGTTGGTGAACGTGAGCGTGTGTGTAGAGAAGGGCATATACCTTCCACAGAAGAAAAACACTTGTATGCACAAGGGAGTGTCAGGACTCATTTGGAGGCACAGATTTAGTTGTTTTGAAACATTCCTTTGCTGAGCTGTGAACTGAACAGCTGTGCTAAGTGGCTGAGATTCACAGTCTGGTCTGACCTTTCTATACTTCCAGTAGTGTGTGCCGTACTTTGGACAATGGCCATGTTTGTGTGTCCATAGGCAGTTAGGCCCTGATCCAGGAGGCGAGTGCTTAACTTGCAGCCTGTGAAGTAATGCGACTGACTTCAAGTAGGCTTGTGTGTATGTAAGGTTAACCAGATCCTTGCTCACTCATTGTTCTTGGTCCATGGCCTTTTTGCAGGAAATAAGACAAGTCAGCATAGCGTCAAATTGTAAAGCAGGGAAACTGAGAGAATAGAGAAGTTACCAGGGCTCTCCCAGCAGAGGAACAACAAATGCGCCTATGGAGTGTTGATCTGTAGATTTATGCTACAGCCTGCAAAGCACTGACATCCTTACAGATCAGTCACAGGAAGTCTCTTATGGCCCCGTGGCCATGAGAAAAGATGTGCAGCCCAAATGCTCTGTGTAAATCATGGAAGCATTAGGGTTGGAGTAGACCACCACTAAGATCATCCAGTCCAACCCATCCATGCCCACTGCCCACGTCCCTCAGTGCCACATCCCCATGGCTCTGAACACCTCCAGGGATGGTGACCTCACCACTCCCTGGGCAGCCTGTGCCAGTGCCTCACCGCTCTGTCTCAGAAGGAATTGTTCCTAATATCCAACCTGAAATGGGGCATACCTTGTGTTTGGTGGTGGTGGAAGAAGAGAAAGGCATGTGTTTGGGCAGTGCTGAGCATGCTCTTCTAAAGAAACTTTAGGATGTTAAGCTTCGTCCTCAGTGTTTGCTTCTGCAGCAGGCATCACCTATTAAATAAGAACTGCAAACAAATTTTAATAGCTCAATTGTGAAAGAGCCTGCTTAACTCCAGGAAAAGAATCTTTTTGATATGCAAGCCAAAAACATGCTAACTGAACTACAAACAACCGAAAGCTCTGCTGTTAAAATAATTCTCATAGAGAGATAGATTCAGCTGCTTTTTTTTCCTAAGATGGCCAGAACATATTGCAACATAAAGCAGAGGCAAAAACGAGCCTTACATGGACATTCCTTTCTCTTCTGAGAGGATCAGCCCTCCAGTTCTTAACGCACTTCAGTGCAGTAGTTGATTTTTGGTTCACCAGCTAATAGAGAGAATGGGACAGAAATAAACTCCTTAAAATGATCACTACATGCACCCAGAAAGCACAACAGTTCATTTTCAGGCTAGGAAGAACACAAGCTGTTCCAGTTGACGGTACACAAAATGGAGTGTACTCAAAGGTTCACAGTGTTTGATTTCTGTTGTTAAAGAATAGGTGTGTATGATGTGCAGCCCCACAGGGCTGTGGCAAATAGAACTGCTAAATGCTTTTGTGCACAGTAAGACCAGGCGGTGCAGGAGCTGGTGAGGCTTCTGGCCACAATCCTACCTGAGTGTGCTGTGCTTCCTTCTGGGGTATTGTGCTGCTGCCGAGCTCTGTACTGAGGGCTCTGCACAGTCAGGGGAAGATCAGTAGTGGGATTGCGTGAAGTCTTTCCATGTGGCTGTTGGACAGCTGATTGGACTGGTTGCTTGACGTAGCCAACGTATGGTGCCATGGTTAAGACTTTTCAGGTGAACCCAGGTTGTGTCTCAGTTCTGTTTGGGCAGAGGCCATCCTGCCATAGTCTCGTGCGTACTGGCTTCTGCCGGGGTTCTCACAAGCCCTGTTGTGAAAAGTGAGCTAAAAAGCCCAAAACCCAAAGGGCTTCTGACCCAAGGAACTGTCATCTATAGCTTGCTGTTGATATTCTTGTTTTAAGAGGTTAAATGAGTTGTGCCCACAGCATGTAGCTTTGCTTGCAATGGATTCCTTCTCAGTATCATAGGAGGGGAGGGAGAAAAAGGAGAGGTAATAATTAAAAAAAGAAATGTTAATTTTACTTCTGACTGCAAAGTAAAATAAATGGATTTATTCTCGTCTTTAATCAAAGGAGGCAACAAATCAAACTTGTTTAGAAGTGGAGGAGTTTTCCAAGAACAGAACTAAGCAACGTAGAAGCCTTTTAAATCAAAAAGCAATCTGAAGAGAGGTTGCAGGAGTACTGTGTTGGTATTGATCACCGCTGTCTTTCTTGCTTTTGAGACAGCTGCTATGCTTTCCAGCTATGTCCAAAATTGACATGTTTGAGGAGGAAGGCGTATGGACTCAGGAGGAGGGTTCGAGGAGGACAAGAAGATGTCAGCGTGGGGAGAGGTTCATCATCTCCTAATGCAGCAGTGCTTTGCTGGCCAAGGCCTGGGGTCCACACAATAGGGTCTGCTGCCAAGCCAGAGACCAGAACTCTGTGGCTGTTGGACTGGGGCCGAGCTGGCAGGTGGCCCCTGGAACTGCAGGCAAGGCGTGTAAGGATGGAGCATGGAGAATGCAGGCACTGTGTTTAGCCCTGAAGGTAAAGTGACCTTAATTTGAGACATTTTACCCTGATTGTTCTGGTGACTGGAAAAAGGAAAACATAACTCCCATTGTTAAGAAAAGGAGAAAGGAAGACCTGGCAAACTGCAGACAGTGATTCTCGAGTATGTGCTGGGGAAGATCATGGAACAGATCCTCCTGGAAGGGATGTTAAGGCACATGCGAGATGAGGAGGTGATCTGAGACAGCCAGCATGGCTTCACCAAGGGCAGATCTTGCCTCGCCAGTCTATGATGTTGCGATGGCATTGGTGGACAAAGGAAGGGCGAGTATTATCATCTACCTGGACTTGTGCAAGGGCTTTGATGTGGTCCCACACCGTATCTTTATACCTAAATTGGAGAGATACGGATTTGAATGGTGAACTGTTCAGTGGATAAAGAATTGGTTGGATTGTCGTAGCCAGAGGGTTGAGGTCAGTGTCTCTATGTCCAGGTGGAGCCTGGCGAGGAGCAGTGTCCCCCAGGGGTCTGTCTTGGGACCAGTGCTCTTTGACATCTTTATCAACGATATAGTCAGTGGAGTTGAGTGCATTCTGCAAGATTGTTGATGATGCCAAGCTGAGTGGTGCAGTCAATACAATGTAAGGAAGAGATGCTACCCAGAAAGACCTAGACAGGCCTGAGAATTTGGCCCATGTCATAGAATCATAGAATGGCTTTGGTTGGAAGGGACCTCAGGGTCAAATTCCAACTTCCTTGCCACAGGCAGGGCCACCAGCCTCTAGATCTGGTACTAGGCCAGGCTGCTCGGGGTCCCACCCAACCTGGTCTTGAACACCTCCAGGGATGGAGCATCCGCAACCTCTCTGGGCAGCCTGTTCCAGCACCTCACCACTCTCTCTATAAAGAACTTCCCCCTGACATCCAATCTAAACCTTCCCTTCTTGAGCTTAAAACCATTCCCCCTTGTCCTGTCACTGTCTACTCTTGCAAAAGGTTAATTCCCCTCCTTTTTATATTCCCTGTTTAAATACTGGAAGGCTGCAATGAGGTCTGCAGATGGGGCCTCACAAGGGCAGAGCAGAGGGTGACAATCCCCTCCCTCTCCCTGCTGCCACCCCTCTGTTGATGCAGCCCAGGATACTGTTGGCCTTCTGGGCTGCAAGCACACACTTCTGGCTTGTGTTGAGCTTTTCATCACTCAGGACCCCCACGTGCTTCTCCAAAGGGCTGCTCTCAAGGAGTTCTCCCAGTCTGTACACGTATCTGAGATTGCCCCAATCCAGGTGCAACACCTTGCACTTGGCCTTGTTGAACCTCATTTGGTTCATATGGCTGATGATGAGTGGTGTCCCCCAGGGGTCTGTCGTGGGACTGGTGCTCTTCAACATCATCATCAGTGAAAGCGATGATGGGCTCAAGTGCAACCTCGGCAAGTTTGCTGATGACACCAAACTGAGGAGTTTGTTTGACGTGTTATAAGGAAGGGGTGCCATCTAGAGAGACAAACTCAGAAGGTGGGCCTGTGTGAACCTAATGAAGTTCAACGTAGCAAAGTGCAAGGTTTTGCACTTGGGTCAGAGTAATGCCAGATGCGTATACAGACTGGGAGAAAAACTCCTTGAGAGTAGTCCTGCAGAGAAGGACCTGGTGGTCCTGGTGGATGAAAAACTGAACATGAGCCAGCTGTATGCTCTTGCAGCTTGGAAGGCCAATGGTATCCCGAGCTCCATCAGAAGAGGGGCTGGCAGGGACAGGGAGGTGATTGTTCCTCTCCACTCTGCCCTTGTGAGACCCTGTGTGGAGTACTGTGTCCAGACCTGGGGCCGCCAGCGCAGAAGAGATGTGGAGCTGTTGAATAGGGTCCAGTAGAGGGCCACTAAGATGCTCAGAGGTCTGGAGCACCTCCCCTTTGAAGACAGGCTGAGGAAGGTGGACTTGCTCAGCTTGGAGAATGCTCCAAGGAGACCTCATTGCGGCCTTCCAGCACTTGCGGGGAGCTTATAAACAGGAGGGGGAGCGACTTTTTACACGGTCTGATAGTGATAGGACAAGAGGGAATGGCTCTAAACTAAAAGAGAGGAGATTTAGGTTAGATGTTAGGCAGAAATTCTTCACTCAGAGGGAGGTGAGGCCCTGTCACTGCTGCCAAGAGAGCTGTCGGTGCCCCATCCCTGGAGGTGCCCAACATCAGGTTGGATGGGGCCTGGGCAGCCTGAGCTGATGGGAGGCAGCCAGCCCACGGCAGGGGGGGTCCTTTTTGATATTATTTAGATTGTGTTTTCCAGAGTTTTCCAGACTTAGGAGCTTCCTGTGATGGAAAGCACAAGGCCAAATATCCCATGAAGTTATGAAGTACAGCCTTCCTGCAGGGGTGTATCAGGTATTTGGCATTTCGATGCAACAGAGTATCTCTCCTGTGTGCTTATGATGATAAAAAGCAAGTTGAGAGAGAAATTCAAGAAGATTTTGGAAAGATGATGAAACGTGAAAGGAGAACAATAAAAAACAAAAATCAGTCACCACCCATTGCTGTATGCTAAAATATAAATCCTTAGGGATTTTGCATCATGTAATGTATAGCAGGCTGTAAAATGAAACTACAACGTTGGCGGTTTTGTTTTTAAAGCTTCGATAATAAGGTTATTTTTCAAAAATACCGCAGGTCTTTTCTTTCATCTTAGTGGGAAAATTATGTAATTTAAAAGGGAAGTGTATTAGTTGTGTGAATTTCACTACCCGTCTCTTGCAGTACCACTTAGTTGCACATTTCCAAGGCATCGTACAGGCCGAGCTGCGTATCAGCTGGCAGTGCTGTTGGGATAATGAAGCTGAGGTCCGTAGGTCTGGAGCCTCAAATTGTTTAAATTGACTTTGGTGGCACAGTGCCAGCTGACACCAGCTGAGAATCTGGACAGAACAACTTGTCCAAGGTCACCTCACGCAGCAGAGCAGTGGATTCAGCTCGGGTCTGCAGAATCTCACTTTAGGGTAAGTAAGGAATGCATACCGCTTCTTGAAGGGTCCTGCAGTTCTTAAAGCCTTATAAAGAAAGAAGTGTGTTAAAGTCTTCATTCTGGTATGATGTGGAGTGTCTCCTTTTCGTACCAGGATCTGTGGTTAAAAATAGAAACATTTTTTTTTTCTCTAGCATTATTTATTTCCCTATAAATACTGTGGAAAGTTCCGGTTTGAGATTTCAGTCGGACTTGTCTCAAATCTGTTGAAGCGAATGATGGTTTTCTCTATTATTCAAAGGTGGCAAATATCTCATTCTTTGCGACTTCACTTATTTTTGAAATGGGGTTTTCATTAAATTCTTTTCAAGGGTGTACACAACATGTTTCTTGTTCTGTGCCTTCTGTGTTTCTGAATGCCTGCTTGGCATCAGAAACCATCATCTTCCTCGTGATGTTTTCTCACTGGTGGAGAGGGAAAGGCCAGAAAAGGCAGGACTGTTGTAGCTTTTGGAGTCCAGAGTTATTCCTTAAAGTCTGGTTAGACTTAAATGAGTGGGTTGCTGCACACCTCTACAACACTGTTGTACCATGTTCTTCTCCATCCCTTGCTCAGAGACTCCTGGAGTTGTTGCAAGTCCATGCTGGACCCATAGCACTCACAGGTCCCAGGTGGTTTGGGATGCACTCTGCATCCCTGTGGTAGGGCATGGCCCCCAGCTGTGGCACCCCCTGAGAAATCAGGGATATGCTCTCTTGAGTTGTATGCCTTGGTGAAAAAGCTGATGTGTTCAGCATTGGAAGACTTGTGTGACTGCTGTGTTTGATCAGAAGATAAACTCCTCTGGGGTGTGATTTTTTCCAGTGTGGTTGATAAACATACAGGTTGGTTCTGTTACGTCAGTGAAGTTGCACAAAAGAGGATTAATTGTGATTGTGCTTCTTCCTTTGCATTACCAGGGCTCCTCAGAAAAGAGCCGACACTGATATTTCCAAAATTGCAGAGGAGGGGGTTCCTAGCTTGCATCTAGACAAGGTGATGTGAAAATTTACCAAGTGCTTCCTCCTTGTTTCTGGAGATCCTTTTTTTTTGTTTATTTCTTTTTTCCCCCCCACACTCCTTTTTCTTTCTCTGTTGGCCCCTGGATAGTTTGTTTTTCAATATGCAACATGTTGGTATGAGTGTGGGGGGAGAGAATAAGAGGAATGCATTAAGATGCAGGGTCTGCCAGCAGAGGTGCATGGGATTTAATAGTTGGAGGGAGTCCCACTGTTCTTTTACTCAAGTGGGACTGTGGAAAATGACCTTAATGGTACAAAGCAGAGCAAGCAGGACAGTCACTGTGTTCTCCCTGCTGCGTTTACAAGGATCAGAGCACACGTCGTCCTTGGGGTGGACTGATAGTTAGCACCCCTGTGCTAAGATGAGGTTGGACTTCCCAGCCAGACTGGTCTGTAGGAGTGCTGTCAGTTGGAGGAGGAAAGGGACAACCTGAGATAGCTCAGTGGTGACACCTGTTGACTGGGAGAACGGCTGTACCGGTGGTGTGAGGTTAGGAGGACTGTAGGAGGCAGGAAAAACAAGATGTTTTGGTGTGATAAGCCTTGGCTTGTATCAGCAGTGTGAAAGAGGATACAAGACTGTGAAGCGGTTTTATTAGAGGAACTTGATGTGAGAGGGAAGCTGCATTAGGACAAATCCTTGTCCTTTGAGACAAATGAAGCGGGAGGTTTTACTGTGGCTGATTAAAATGTACCTGTCTCCAGTTTTGTGGAGAACATTGGTGGTGATCTTTCCCACCCCACACCTCTTGCATCTCCAGCTGCCCCTTGGCTCTTGCAGAAGCTGCCAGAATTTGCAGACATGCAGAGGGCTGCCTGTAAGTATATATTTTCCCTTACTGAGTGAATCCTCCCCAGAAAGTACCCCCAGCATAGGCCATGTTGAAGCCAGAGAAGGCCTGCCCCTACTCTGTCAAATGCTGCTTGTGTAATTGTAGCGTGGCTCTACAAGAGAGTTATTTTTCTGGTAGAGCTAATACCATCCTTTCCTATTCTGTTGTTTCCCTTTGCAGGTATAACTGCACCTTGAAACTAAGGTCAGCTGTCTTCCGGTGTGCCTCACTACTAAAATGTGTAAGACCATCTTACCAGGAAAAGCAAAGCTTCTTGTAGAGCTGTTGTCTAAACTTGGCCTTCTGTCCTTTAGCCCAAGTTCCTCATCAGGCAGGTGGCCCAGTAACCATGCTGTTGTACATTGGCACAACTAAGAGTTTTCTTAGATATGTATTCCAGTACCATCTTTGAGAAGTCATCTGGTCCCTTCTCCCTCCTTAAGTGTAAGTATTTTTAGGGAAATAAAAAACTGGTTAATGAATGTAAATTCTTCCCCTGGGGCTCCGAGTCTGTCTTTCCTCCCTTGTGAGCTCTGGCCTGTCTGCGATGGCCTTTCTGGAAGAGTTGGTGGGGATGTGGTGGAAACCAAAGGTTCCCCCTCCTGCTTGGTCTGCAGCCTAATCTTTGTTGCAAGCTGAGGTCGCTATTTCTGCAGTGTGAATGGCAGCTCAGGGGAGGTCCTGCGCTTTAGGAACCAGATGTTTGCACTCCAGGTTGGCATAGCAGGTCAGCACTGTCTGCAAAGAGGTACTCTTTCCTCCCTGGTAGTGCTTGCTGCTGTTTAGCTTTGCCTGACAAGTGAAGGAACCTTAGCTGTGGGGCAGGGAGGCCAAAGCAGGCAGCTCTGTGACATAGAAGGGAAATAGGAATTCACTTTTTTTCCCTTGCCCTGCTTCCTCCTGCTGCCCCAGGGCTGAGCAGATCTCGTGGAAGGGGTTGAATGGAGAAGGCACAAGCTCTGCTCCTATCTCACTGCATTAGGAAGTAGCTTCAGGGTAGTAATGATGAGCTAGAAAGGAAGCAAAAAGTCATCCTAGATCCTTAGCAAATGTTGCTTTGATGCTGAGGGTCTCTTCCTTTGATTGACAGTTGAAAAGTCCAAATCAAACTAGGCAAACATGAGAATGCCTTCTGGGGGGATTGGCTCCCATGAAGCTATTGCAGCCAGCTTGTAAACTCCAGGTCTTTGTGGGCCTGATTTTTCTGTGAGGAGTGGGGTTAATGTGGAGGACCCTGTTTGCTCGCAAGCTCTGCAGTCACCTGCCATTCGCCCTGCTATCCTTTGAAACCGAGATTCTCAGAGTACTTGGGCCTGTTCCTAGCCTGCTCTTTAAAGGGTTTTTAACTGTCCCTGCTCAGCTCTGCTCATTGTTACTGATAGCTATGGCTTCTGTCATGGCATTTTGTCCCTCTCTTTCCTGATTACCAGATGTATTTCTAGATACGTTTACTTAATAAATATAAGAAAGAGATGTCCTGGGGCTTCTGTATACATTTTTCTGTAATTGAGGTAGGATTAATTGCATGGAATTGTTTTTAAGGGACTCTTATGAGATCAGCAGACAGGAGCATGGGATAAAATGTATAATGAATACATTACGTTATAAATAATGGACACAGCCAGTGCACAGGCATCCCTGAAAGGTAATAGCTCTTTCAATATTTAATTAAGTGGGAACCATAGGGAAAACGCTATATGTCACTGAGGTAATTTTCAGCCTGGCTTAGTGACATATAGATCACTCTGAATGAGTGCAGAAACAGACATGCAGCTGGGACCCTATGTAGTCGCAGCTCACGCTAATAGTAGGGAGATATTTGTTGGCTGGAGAGTTGGTTGGAGGGGGTAACACTGAGGGCTGATCAAAGAGGGGGTGCTGGTGGCAGCTAGAACTAGTGCTTTGCTCCTGTTTTTTTAATCAATTGCTGGTTTAGCAGTATGCTTCTGTCTGTTTTGTTGGTGTTTCCCATCTCCTCCACACTCATTTCATTATGTTCTTCTCCAGCTCTTACACTGTTTTGCAATTTTACCTCTGCCAGTGCAGCAGGTAGTTAAACTGAGAGGCCTCAGTGCCAGGTCCGAGTGATTTGTGATGGTTGCCAAAGCCCACTGTGCCTTCCCACGCATCTCTCCAAGTCTCCCTGTGCTGTTTCCTGCTTTGTACTTCACTACCTGGCTATCAGTGAGGTTTCCTGAATTTCATGTCATAGAGAGAGGGCTTGTAGAGAACAAATCCAGATTCAGTATTGTACGACAGAGGTAAATATGAGAGGTGGTGTATTCTCTGGGGCTGAGACTGTGTCTCCATGTTGGAAAGTGCCTAGTGTGATTCTTTCGGTCTACAGGCAGTAAATAATAATGATTAAACAGCGGTTCCAGAGTAATGTAGTGTAGTTGCAGAGGGGCACGAGGGGAAAGGAGCAGTAAGGAAAATGAAGGGGAGAAATGGTCGTCTTTAACGTGGAAGATGTGTTTGTGTTGAAATGAAGCACAAAAGCTCCCTTTTCACTCTTGCTTTTTTATGCAGGCAGGGCTGCAAAGGTGAGAATAGGATTAAACTGGGAAAAAAGTTGTGGTTTATTTTCTTTTCTCTCTCACTCTGTTTCTTTTTTTCTGAAAGAGCTGCAGCTTCCTCTTTTCCATATATCTCTATGATATTTTCAGACTTAATTTAATTCTACAGAATTAGACTTAGCTAAAAGTTTAAAAGGAAAAACTAAGCCAAACTAAAATATTTGATTCCAAGTTGACTAAAACATTTCACCTGACCAAAAACTGTCTTGTTTTCCCCATGTCAGCTCAGAATTAGGTGAGAAATATATAAATGTGCAGGAGGGAGAAGTGAGCGTTCAGCTCCTAAACAAACAAAAAAATCCCCCCTCCAAACCACCGAGTCTGTACCCTGTCATATGAGTTTAGAATACAACTGATTTTCCACTGCTTTTAGAAGATACATCTCCTCCAGGGAATTACGCTCTTACTGTGTGACATTGTCCAAGTGCTACAAGAAAAAAGGATCTGTCTGAGAACAGTGAGCCTCTCAATTACTGCTTTTTTCTGCCAGATAAAGCTTTGATTTCCAGGTTCAAGCAGCCACACTGTCTTGGAACGTTATAAAAAGTAGCACTGTAACTAACTGGTGGAAAATCAGCTGTAGGTTATTTTTAAAATCGTTATTGCTAATTTTTCTTTGCTCCCTGTCCTGAGAGAAGAAAACTGTGATGAGTGACTTCACTGATACAGTCATCAGGAATGACCTGTGTGACTTGTGGTGTAACCACTTATAAAGTCACTTCAGTAAAATGTATTACTGCTGCTATTCTTGCCCTTTGATTCTTTGCTTCTTACTCTGAAGGACCTTTTCTTCTGGTTTCACTGAGCTTTGGATGAAGCCCAGGTTTTGGACAATGCTCTGGGAAGATTTGGAGCAGCGCTTGTGGATTGCCAGCAGTGGGGAGAGTTGGTAAATGGAGTCGAGGAGGTGGCCAACGCAAGAAGGGACTTGGAGGAACTTTTAGAAATGCAGAAAAAAGGAGTCACAGGGAATCTGAGCACGTGTTGGGATTGTGTGGTGTCCCCTGAGAGAGCAGGGTGAGAATATCACCAATGTTCAGCCCTCTCTGTAAATGGGGAAATGTTAATGAAGTGAAAGGGCTAGTGGAAGAGTTGGGATGTACCAGAGAAAGGAAACTCAGAGAATCAAGCTAAAAATACAGAGTCCTGTTGTATGGATCAGTGGGAAACTCTCACCTTGAGTATCACGTGTGGTTTAGTGGGGACAGAGGGGAAAGTCCAAGGAAAAATGATGAAAATGATTAGGGGCATGAAAAGATTATGAAAAGAAGAAAAAAAGCAAAAAAACACTGTTCCTCTTAGAGGGGATCTGTATCATGGGAGAAATGATAGGGAGGCTTAAAAAGTGGTTGTTTTAGGTGCTCTTCCATACTTTCATGTAAAGCAAGAAGAAGGGAATGGCAAATTTAATGGTCAAACTGGTATGAATAATAAATACAATATAAGTTTCTGAGCAAACTGGTAATGAACAATAAAGGCAACCTCAGATAGTGTCATATCCTATGACTGTTTTTGGCACAAGGTACCAAGCTAGTTATCTAAGCTTAAAACTGACGCTGCTGAGGACAGTGAAGAAGTGCATGCAGGGATGCATAGGTTCTTGTGGAATCTGTGTACTACCTAGGATATGAATGCTGTGGTTTCTGACGTTGGCCTTAATGTTAGAAGGAGAGTTTTTACTGAACTGCTTAGCTTGAATCTCTAAAAAGAGTGTGGCGTCGATGCCATGCTTGCCATATACAAGTATTAAAAATGATGGTGGCTTGGCCAGCATGTTTCTCCTACTCTCCTGTCCCACTTTCTTCCACTCAGACTGATACGCATAGAAATAAAGCTTTGAAATCAGATGGAAGGAACTGGCTGCTCTTCAAAGCCAGGTGTAGTTGTTTTGGTTTTGCATTTTCCCCGAGGATGCTTTATTTATGGTCTTAGCTGCTGATGATTCTGAAAGGAAACATCTCCCAAATCAGACTGCAAAGAAAGATAATCCGTTTCTGAAATGCTTATGCAATCCTGAGCTCAGATTACCCTGTGAAAATCCGTGCTGGATCTGATTGCTCTAGCAGAAACCTGGGGCTGTGGGCTGGGTGGGTGCTCACCTGCTCCCTCACTAATGCTGCTTGCACCTGGTTTGTAGTGTGGGAGCTTGGGCTTGGATGCTCCAGATCTTCACTTCCGCAGGAATATTTCCCTGTGGTATTCACTGTAGGGAAGTTTCAGGGAGAGGGAGATAATTCAGCTGGTTCAAAATAAAAAACAAAAAAACCCAACCCTCTGAAAACCGAAACCGCCACCATCAAAACAATAGATAAAAGGGACAGACGAGAGGAGGGAGGGCAAACGTATTCCAGAAAAGCTGTGCTGTTTTTGGCTTCCACCAGCAGGATCTAGCAGTTTGCATAGAAAGTAGTTTATTGTCAGCAAGAGACAAGGATAACTGCCAACAATGCAAAGCCATTGGCAGCAAGGCATTATGCTTCCAAAAGGCCTCGGTGACAGATCTGTCCCTTTGTCTGTCTGCTGCGCCAGCCTCTGCTCTGCCAGCCCTTAGCTGTGCGACCTCCTTGCTTACGGCAGCTTCACCTTCATTGTGCTTTGGCACTGGTGGCCAAACCCTCTACTGCAGGTCAGTTTATACATCGTGGTTCAAGTTGTTATCCCAGCTGAACATCATGCCTGAGTTTCTAATTCTCCTCTGTTCATTTAGGGTTATCTTGTCCTCTGACCTGACCCGCTTTGAAAGAGCAGTGCTGTGATACACTTGTGTTATGGCTTTACACATGTGTAGTCGAGGAGGGGTTTCCATGACTTCATTAAACCTCAAGACTCTGATTTTTTCCCCTTACTTACTCCCAAATTTATTTTTTCTCTTAGAATCATAGAATCGTTAAGGTTGGAAAAGACCTCTAAGGTCATCTAGTCCAGCCATCAAGCCAGACCCAGCACGTCCTCCCATGTCCCTCAGTGCCACATCCCCACAGCTCTGAACACCTTCAGGGACGGTGACCCCACCACTCCCTGGGCAGCCTCTGCCAGTACCTCACCGCTCTGTCTGAGAAGGAATTGTTCCTAACACACAACGTGAACCTCCCTGGCACAACGTGAGGCCGTTCCTTCTCATCCTATTGCTGTTACCTGGGAACAGCAGAAGAGCTGTTACCCCATTGCTCAGGTCGTTGCAGAGAGCGATGAGGTCTCCCCTGAGCCTCCTCTTCTCCACACTGAACACCCCCAGCTCCCTCAGCCGCTCCCCATCACACTTGTGCTCCAGAGCCCTCACAGCTCCGCTGCCCTTCTCTGGACACGCTCCAGGCCTCGGTGCCTTTCTTGCAGTGAGGGCCCAGCACTGAGCGCAGCACTCGAGGTGCAGCCTCACCAGTGCCAGTGTGGAGGGATGATTACCTCCCTGTATTTTCTTTTCCCTCTGTTTATAGGGTAAAATATATTTTTGAAGACTCAGGTGAAAAGCCCACCATGCCGTGGCCAGCTTCATGAAATGCCCTCATCTGAGTGATGGGGTTGCGGTCCTTTAATCGTCACCACTGAGGTCCAGCTGGATTCTGACTTGCTGAGGTTCATGTGGCTTGATGCCGAAAACAGATACTCTGAGATCAGTGTGTGACTGAGGAACACCAGAGTGCTGTGTAACATGATGAAATAGTACTCTTCCTGCTGAAAAGTGCAGGTTAGGATGTGCTTAACTGTGTTCCTGCGGTGCTGAAAGTTGTAAACTGCAGCCAGAGCCATCTGGAATAGCATAAGGAACTCGCAAGCTCCCACGTGGAGTTTTGGGTCACATGCAGAGCATTTTCAGAACTTTTGGGCAACTTGACCAGTTCTTCTTTCCACTCTGTTTCGTTGTTATAATCAGAAGTAGGGCAGGTCAGTGATGTCGCTGGAGTGCGTGTTGTCACAGGGCTGCCACCCTGACTTGGCAGCTACAGGGGTTCGCAGCAAACAAACACAAAAGCACTTGCTGTCTTATTTAAAGGGACAAGGCCAGTGGAAGCGCACCGTCCACAGTGTCTGATTTATTTTATGAAAGGCAGTACAGGAACAAAAGCAGAGAACGACAACTCGTGTGCTTTTGGGTTGGTGAGGTGCAAGTACTGCCATGGGACAGCTGCCAGAAAGCTGTTTAGGGCTGGGAGGAAGCAGAAGAGGTTTCTGCAGGAACTTCTGGGTTGCTGCAGACCTTGTGGGTTCTCCCTGCTGCCTTCCCTCCCTGCAGCAACACTCCGACTGCTTGGAGAAGAGCCTCTCTGCTTGGAAAAACAGCAAGTATGTGGAACTGAAACTGCTTAGCTTGATTACCAGAGTATGTTTATTATTAAGGAAGATGCCTGATGTTGCATTACTGTGTGTGCTCATTTTGAGAAACTCCGTCCACTTCTATCAGTGAGGTTTGTTAACTCGCAGCTGAAGCTCTCACCCATGCTCACAGACAAAACAAACAGTGTTCTCTGAAGTTTGTAAAGCAAGTGGGGAATAGTACAAATGCCTAAAGCTTAAAATGGTGATATTTAGTTTATCAAGGTGCAGACTTTTTTTTTTTTTCCTTGGGGAACAAGTTACTTAAGGCTGCCTGTACAACTGTCATTTTCCCCCTTGTGACTTTTTCTTTCCTCACTTGAATTTAAAACTATTGGATGCATGGGGCTGACATAAGAGTATGTGCTTTTGGCTAAGCAGGCAGACATGACGTCTAAGACCAAGCAGCATTGTGCCAAGAGTGCCATGGAAAACAGCCAGCTGTTTTTGTTGACATTGCTAAAACAGAGTTTCACATTGCAGCACCAATGCAAAGCCAAAGAGGGGAGTAAAGCAAGGGAAGGATAAGAAGTAATGAGATGAAGTAATTGTATGTTACGTTGTGTGTTGATATCCAGAATCATTCCTGTGCCTTGTAAGCCTGGCAGCAAAATGCAGAGTTCGATCTTTGGCTGGAACCAGTTGATCAGTTTGGATCATGAAGCTGCTCCAGAATGCCTGCAGTTTGATATTCTGTGCTGTAAATGGGAGACTTCACGTTTATTGCACAGAAACAGCTTTTAGTTCCCAGCCAGTCAACTTTTCAGTCTGTTGCTTGCCCAGCTGCCTGCACTTGCTTCTCAAGATCCACTTTTCTTTGTTGCTTCTTTGTGGCAAAGTGCTGGTGCCAGCGTCTTTAATCTTTTGCAGCAGTCTGAGAGTGTTTCACTCCAGGCTCCCCACTTTTTTACTCTTTGCTACTTCCTTGCCTTCTGGGTGGTGATTCTGTTTCACTGCCTAATGGCCCAGGAAGAGACTTAGGGGTTTGTTTCTTAGTGTTCTCAACAGCAGTTGCATGGAGTGCTGAAAAAACATGTTTGACAGCTGTGAAGGACCAACAGTGGTTGCATGAGGTGGTTTTGCAGTCAGCTCTGGGTCTTGTTAGCAAAGAAACTGGCAAGCAAAAGCAAAATGGCTGAAGTTTGGAAAATGTGAAGTCAGTAAATGTACACACACCTCGTGTTTGAAGGACTACACGTGCCAGGGCATGATAGAGAGTAAGCTCAGACTCTCTGGTCTAAAATGCGTAACATCAGCTGGTCTAAGGTTTATCCCTTTTTCCTGTTGAATATAAAGTTTCTGATGTCAGTAGGTGTTTCATGATGATTTGAAGTAGGGAAGACTCCTGACGTATCTCGAAGGCATGCTCTGGCCCCATACCTGTGACCTGTGTAGTTCAGAGAGGCTGTGTTGGATGGGAGAAATGGTGCAGTTGGGAGTAATAACCACTTGGAGAGAAGATGTGGCTGTATCCTTATAAAGACATTTTTATCAGTTGCTTTCTGCTCTGTGAGCAGAACCTAAAAGTTGCTGCTTACTTCATGTTTATGAATGAATGCTTCATAATGCATTGAAAAGCTGTGTCTGGCCTGTGGGGAGCATGTTCAGGAGCCTTCCCTCTGGGATCATCAGACACTGACAGGACAAGAAGTGATGGCTTTAAGTTATGCCAGGGGAGGTTGGGGTTGGATGTTAAGAAACATTTCTTCTCCAAGAGTGGTGAGATATTGGCACAGGCTGCCCAGGGAGTGGTGGGGTCACCGTCACTGGAGGTGTTCCAAAGCCATGGGGATGTGGCACTGAGGGACGTGGTCAGTGGGCATGGGGGGGAGGGGTGGGCTGATTGCTGGTCTTGATGATCTCGGAGGTCTTTTCCAACTTCGGTGACTCTATGATTGCACTGGACACAGGATACTGAAATGGATCCCTATTGACCACTTGAGTGAAAATAACTGTTCCAATGTTTATTACAAAACATAATTTGAAAACAGTGATTGCTCTTACACCTCAGTACCCTGTCCTCTCTGACACAGTCCCCTGCTTCTGTTTTCTGTACTATGTGGGTTGCTGAACTCTGTCTGAAGTCATGAGGAACTGCTTGCTCTGAGGGGATGGAGCTTTCCCAACACCTACAGAGCACATTATTGATTCACAAAGAAGCCTGCTTGACTTCTGTGTCAAACACTGCATCTCTTAGGCCTCATTCAGCAGCAAACTTGATGGTAATCATAAGCAGAAGTGGCTTAAATGTCTTCTCAGCGTGTGCAAAATTCAGCAGTTTTGCTGATACAGGTCTAGCAAACTGAGGTGCAGGGATTTGTGCTTTTTTGTTTGTTTCTCCCGGCAACAATGGAGGATGCTCCAATTTTAAACCTATTAGCACTCAGTACTTCTTGTGAGATCTTAGATGCACTTTCGTTAAGAACTTTTCAACAAGTGAAGTTGTGGAGGAATGAACCAGACTCCTCCAGTTTTTGGGACTAACTGGAATGTGGAGAGAACAGGATGTACCTTTCCAGTGTGATTAGAAATGCTGCTGTTTTTAATACAAAAGGCAATGGGTTTGAAATCACAGAATCACAGAATATCCCGAGTTGTAAGGAACCCACGAGGATCTTCGAGTCCAACCCTGGGGCCCACACAGCACCCCCACCCCCAATGTCTGAGAGCAGTGTCTCAGAGCTCCCTGAGCTCCGGCACTGGGGCCGTGCCCACTGCCCTGGGCAGCCTGTGCCATGCCCACCGCCCTGTGGGGCAGAGCCTTTCCCTCACCCCCACCTGCCCCTCCCCTGGCACAGCTCCATGCCGTTCCCTCGGGCCCTGTCGCTGTCACAGAGAGCAGAGCTCCGTGCTGCCCTCTGCTCCCTGTGAGGAGCTGCAGCCGCCAAGAGGCCTCCCCTCAGCTCCTCTGCTCTGCACTGAGCAAACCCAGGGCCTCAGTGCTCCTTAAACATCTTCCCCTCTGGACCCTTTCCCATCTTTGTAGACCTCCCTTGGACTCTCTCTACTAGTTTTATGACCTTTTTGTACTGTGGTGCCCAAAACTGCACACAGTACACAAGGTGAGGCCACACCAGTATGGTTTAGAGTGAGATATTCGCTTCCTTTCCATGGCATGCAGATGGTTTAAGCATACAGGAACAGGATCACAAGTTGCTTTTCTTGTGCAGACTCATGTATCTGCTGTTCTTTTGCTTTAGGTTATGATGCTTTGAGCTTTTCTGTGGAAAACGATGGCAAGTGGAGCGGGAGACAGCTACTGCAAGCAAATGAGGACAACATGACGGAAGTCCCAGGGGACGGTGGGAAGCTGTATGTCAGAAATTGCACTGAACCAGGTAGGAATGATAGTTGCTTCCAGCCCCTCATTCTCACAGTTGACTTTCTTACTTCCAGATATCTGTACTGGTTTCACCTATATTGCTGAAAGGTTTTGCTTATTTTTAGGTCTATAAACATCTTTGCTGTTTTCCTTGTGAATGTGGACCATATGGATATTGCAAACTCTCTTTGCAGGTAGGGTTAAGGAGAAGGCGTGCTGTCAGCTAGTGTACAAGGTTAACATCTGCTGATAGTCATGTCGTGAGACTTGTACAAAAACCTCAGTGCTGAGATCCAAAGAGGAATGTCCTAGATGTTTATTGCATAAACACCACACGCTGTTGTTGTGGTGAAATATGCGTAGTGAATATGTGTGTTAGTACGATTATTATTTGTAGCATTAGTGGATAGTCTTATATTTAGTATTAGTGGCTCCAGCAAGCAATGGACCCAAATGAGTTTTAGTTTGAAGTTTCACAACTGAACTTCTGGGCTGATTTTCTCATGTGAAATGCATAATACAGCTTTTTCCGCAGGGAAGAACCTTAGCGGAGTACTTCTTATCTCTGTGACTCCTGTTTCTATGAAACTCATAGGAGCGTAATGTCCTTGAAGCTCTGTTGCTCCATGACTTTTGGTTAAAGTTGGTTGACATAAACAGGTGCTTTTGGAGGAGATGAGCGCAAGCATGTATCAAATGTGTTTTTCTGCTTTATGTGTCCCACTTCCTCAGGAGTCCAGCTACAGCTAAAATGCTAACTGACTGGATAGAGTGATTATTTAGCTGTGGGAGATGAGTTGATGTGCTCTTTCAAATTACATTCCCTGAGCTACTTGGAGACCTGATAGCGGCCTTTCCGTATCTAGAGGGAGGCTATAAGATGGAAGGGGACAGACTCTTTAGCAAGATCTGTTGTGATGAGGGGAAATGGTTTAAAAGAAAATAGGGGAGATTTAGAGTAGATATGAGGAAGAAGTTTTTTTTACACTAAGGTCGATGAGGTGCTGGCGCAGGTTGCCCAGAGAGGTGGTGGATACACCATCCTAGGAGATATTTAAAGTCAGGCTGGACAGGACTCTGAGCACCTACGTGATGGAGCTGTAGGTGTCCCTGTTCAGTGCAGGGCAGTTGGTCTGGATAGCCTTTAAGGGTCTCTTCCAACTCAAACAATTCTATGATTCTGTGATTCTGTATACAAAAAAAAAAAAATTCCATGGATATTAGAAAAAAGAACAAGGGGATATCTTTTCAGGTCGCATCCAGTTGATTGCATCTTTTTTTCTTTTTACCCAAATAGAAGTTATCGTAATGTATCACTAATAAAAAAGGGAAAGCTTCATAAGTTGTTCGGTCCCTTTTTTTTACTTTTCACAGAGGAGCTTGGGTATCATTTCCTCAAAGTTCAAGGGAGGGATCGGAAAGGTGTTTCTTCATTCTTCAGAGCTTATGTAGCTTATGTACCCCAGGAGAAATTCTAACAGATACAGTTCTCGCTGCATTTCTCTGCCTGTAATTTTTCTTCTGCTGTAATACTTAATAACATTTCTGGACAAGTGGATGATCACGTTCTGTTTTAAACAGCAACAATTGGTATGAAAAATTCCTCTTATTCCACTCTCACTTGTTTGCGTACCTCCTGTGTAGTGCAGATCCAGTCTTACAGTGTCATGTCATTGTGTGTAATAATCTCCCCGCCAACTTCTCTCAGTATCTGCTTTCTTGCCATCCTTACCTATTTCTGCTGTGTTCACTAAATAAAATGGACTGTATGAAATTGATGGGATTTTATTTGTTGTGCTTTTTCACCTCTTTCCCAGAAGATAAAACATCAGTTTTTACTGAGTGAATTGTGCAGTGTTCAGGAGAGGGAGAGTAGAAATACTGATGGCAAACAAATTAGAATTACTGTAGGAAAGAAAGCAGAATGAACAAGTTTGTGTTGCATGTGTTGTTTCACAGTTTTTTTTTTTTTTTTTTGAGCATTAGTAGACTATAAATGTAAATCATGGAAGCTATGCTGGACAGCAGTCAGAAGTGTTTGACTTGTATTGCTCTGAATGGGGATGGGGCTCTTTTGAAGTCTGTATGGAATGTATGTGTTGACTCCAGTGGATTTCAGGCCACCTGCAGAATGTTTCAGTTCTGCTTTTTCAGCAAGTGAAAGAAGTAAAAGAAGAGTTGATGGAAGAGATGCTGTTATTAGCTTAGAAATGTGTTTGTGTTCGGAATGTTTGTTGTGCTCTGTAAGACGTGAATAAGCGAAGTGTTCTAGTGGTACTTTGAGAAGAATTTCAAAAATTTTCATTTTCTGTGTGACTCAGATGCCAGGTTTCTAAATCCTGCACAAAATGGGCCACTGCTTCTGAGCCCATACAACTTCAGCTTCTTTTTGTCTTTCTTGGTGCAAAGAAGTGGAACATCTGTTCAGGAAATAGAAATGGAACCTGATGGTAGAAGTGGGCTGCTGAATTTTTGCTTAGGCAAAGGCAACTTTAACTTTCATCCAAGCAGAGTTTATATATATACCTGCAGGCTTATATCTAAAGCATCAGAAAGAAAACAGAGATCCTGTTTGCACTGTAAGCTGTCAAATCATAAGGAAGTAATGTAAAATTAAGTATTTTACCTTCTGCTGTCAATTTTGGGTTAGAACTTGTAGTAAAATGAAGTAAAACACTTCTGACAAAAGTCCTGTTCTTAAATTAACTAACGGCATCTCTAACTAAAAGACTTGTTTTATGGATTTATTTTTCTCATTGTTTGTTTGTATTTGGTTAAAAGGAATAGAGGAGAGAATAAAGGGGTTTTTGATTTTGTTAGTGTTCATTAGCTGTCATCTGTTGTCATCTTTAGCTGTCCCAGAGAGCTATGTTGTTGGAGCTGAAATGAAAGATACAAAAAATTGCACTTTTGCCATCAGAAGATGTTGATTCAACAGAACCAAAACTTTCTTTTTTAAATGCAGCTGGCTGATTTGATTTCTTGGGTAAGCAACATTACTGGGAACCTGTATGGCAAGAAAAATAGCCCCATGTACGTAGGGGTTCTACTGGGGAGTTGGATCTGCCTGCTCGTCCTGTTGCTTTTGGGGAGGGACTCCCATACTTGGAGGCTTGGAGGTGCAGGACAGTCTCATATTTCCAAAGCCAGTTCCTAGGTGAAAGCCCTCCCCTCCCCTCTCTTCCCCTCCCCTCCCCTCTCTTCCCCTCCCCTCTCCTCCCCGAACACGAAGCACCGGGAGGATTTCGCTGCTGCAGCCCGCGGGCCGTGCCCGGCT
>NC_034411.1:3962575-4087580 GCF_002078875.1 Numida meleagris
TTATTTTTAAAGTGATGTAAGATTGCAGTTTATATGGCTGGTTTCACATTTTACAGAAGGAAGTGTTTACCAAGCACAACATTTTGTGGTGATGCACAACATTTTGTGGTGATGCTTTCCCCTCCCCTCCTCTCCGCTCCCCTCTCCTCCTCTCTCTTCCCCTCTCCTCCCCTCTCTTCCCCTCCCCTCCCCTCTCCTCTCTTCCCCTCCCTTCAATGCACTCACACCTCCAGAATTTTTCCACATAAATAGAAAAGCTTTTTTTTGGTTTTCCTAGCTTCTGTTTTACAATGAGAAGACCTGAGCTGTTTCCAACAACAGTTTTCATGTTTTAAAAATGTAGCTAGAGAGTGGTTCAAATCAGTGCATAATTTTGACACTAATAGTTGTTGTTCAATGAAGCTGATTGAAGGTTTGAATCAACATCTTTGAGGGCAGTAAGGACCTTCTTTCACTGGCTTATGCTAGTGCTGAAGCCTTGGAGTCTAGTGCTGAAGTGAAAATAGAGATCAGAGTTAAGTGTAGTAATCAAGAAGTGCAAAAAGTCAGCAAACTTCTTTATCTTTGCCTTTTCCTGGGATGGTAAACTTCTTTGTCTTCGGCTGTTCCTAGGATGGCCTTCAAAGTGTTTCTCAAGGCAACTGAGGCAATTTGGCTGAAACTGTGGTATTGTGGAGCAAAATACAAAATGTGCTGCATAGCCTGAAGTGTCTGTTGCCATTTGTGAATTAACGTAGCTTAATCCTTCTTAGCATCCCCACAGGACACTCTTTTCTGTGCATTTGGCCTTCAGGTGCTGCGTCTTCCCTGCATCAGCAGCGCAGTCTAGTTGGAGGCCTGTAGCTAGTGGTGTTCCCCAGGGGTCAGTGCTGGGTCCAGTCTTGATTAACAGCAGGTTGGCCATGAGCCAGCAATAGTACCCTGGGGTGCATTACAAAGAATGCAGCTAGCAGGGCGAGGGAGGTGATCCTCCCCCTCTGCTCTGCCCTGGTAAGGCCACATCTGGAGCATGGTGCCCAGTTCTGGGCTCCCCAGTTCAAGAAAGTCAGGGATCTTCTAGATGGAGTCCAGTGGATGGCCATAAAGATGGTGAGGGGCCTGGAGCATCTCAAGCATGAGGAAAGGCTGGGAGACATGGGACAGTTCAGCCTGGAGAAGAGAAGGCTGAGAGTGGATCTCACAACTGTTTATAAATATCTAAAGTATGAGAGTTGACTGGGTGGGTCCTGGCTCTTTTTGGTGGTATGCAGCCACAGGACATGGGGCAATGGGCAGAAACTGAAAATGGAACACAGGAAGTTCCAGGAAGAACTTCTTTACTTTGGAGGTGAAGGAGCACTGGAATAGGCTGCCCAGAGAGGTGGCGGAGTCTTCTCCTTCTCTGAAGTCATCTGTAATTGAAGACTAATGCTGTACCGATTACATATATACAATCAAATATGCACTGCTTCGTCTATCTGGATTTTCTGTGGTTCTATAGAAGAGCGATAAATTAAGAAGTTGAAGATACATACTGGAGGGTTTAACAAGGTTCTAGTATATGGTTGATGTACTGATAGTAGTTTTTTTCCTATGTGCTTACAAAGTTTAGATCTATGAACACATACAGCAAGGTAAAAAGGAGAGTTTAAAAAAAGGTAGTTTCACCTTACCTGTTGGAGAGTGGGGAAAAGAAAATATAATGACTTATTTTGAAGTGTATTGTGCTTTTTATTTTGCATCACTTAGCTATTGTAGTTTTGTGACAGTAAACACATTTTTGCATGCTAAAGGAAAGGTCTTTTTTTGTTTGTTTAACTGCATGTGTATTTTCAGGCTTACTTGAAATCCTGGCATGACATTTTCCATCTGCTAAATTTATTTTATGTTAGCTTATTGAATGGTTTATCTAGTAGTGTTTTATTGTGAGAACTGCTCCAAATAGTGGTTTGAGGTTTTTCTGCTTACTTTTACTTGAAACATACATTGTAGAAATATTAAGGGAATGAAATGGACATAATCCAGCTTGAAGACTATATTTTGTAATTTTTTGTCCTTGCCTTGTGATTTTTCACTCTGTCAAGCTGTTGCAATTGACTTGATAGTGTAGTAGTCTTGAGCAGTTACCTTTAAAATGCACTGCTCATTCTATGCTGTGTAGACCTGATTCACAAAACCCCTGGGATCTTGGAGCCCAGCATTATGGTACTTGGAAATAAGTCTGTTGGGGGTGGCAATTAAGAGACTGTTATTTTTCCTTTGAAAAATCTGTTGGGTGTAGCTGATGCAACGATGCTGCAGAAGCCTTCTTGCTAACAGCTATGCTCAGTGAGCATGTACAGAGCTGGTAAGTCTTGGTACTCTTGTCCTTTGCTTTCTTATTTTCCAGTCATGTAGTCAAACTTGATCAGCCCTGCCCTCTTGACTCCTTGGTGTCTGTCCACGTGAGTATTTGACAGTACTATACTGGGACGCCCAGTACAGGAAGGGTTCGGAGGTGTAGGAGTGGGTCCAGAGGAGGACCACAAAGAGGATCAGAGGGCTGGAGTGCCTCTCCTATGAAGAAAGGCTGAGGGAGCTGGAACACTGTCCCTGGAGGTGTTCAAGGAATGTTTAGATGTGGTACTAAGGGATATGGTTCAGTGGGAAATACTGGTGATAGGTGGACAGTTGGACTGGATGATCTTAGAGGTCTTTTCCAGTCTTGGTGATTCTGTGATTCCATCGAGAGAAGGCTGCTGTGAGCAAAAGTGGGCTATTTCAATTTGTTGTAGTAAGCATTTCCACTTTTAAGATAACTTGCAAATGTGGTATTTTTCTATATGCAGAGTTTGCCTGGGGAAGATAGGCCAGGAAAACTTAATTATGAGGACTGCCTCATAATTAAGAGACCACAGTAGAAAAACAGGATGATGAAACTAGACAAGGATTTTATATTCTGGACTTGTAATTATCTGAGATCATCCATTCAAGCACAAAAACTAGTGTGATGATGTGTGCTTGAAACAGTTCAGTAGAACTGAAGACCTTCATTTTTCAGAATTTTTTTGAGCTCACTGCTGTCAAAAGTGTAGCTTTTTTTTTTGGATGACTATTAAATACCACTGAGAAAAATCTGATGGATGCAGGGTGCACACAGGAGAGCTGTGCCAGGATTTTCCTATACCCTTTTGATTTGTGTGAGAGGAAAAGCATTATATTTTCTCATGTGTTATGCCAGAAATCAGTTGCTGAGTATGCTGGAAAGCAGTCCTTTGAGTAAGTAAAAGCCTCTGAGGATCTAGTACAGCAGTGATGTGAAAACAAAGAAATGTCTAAGCAACGGTGTAGTTATGCCCTGTGGCTCATGCAGGGTGTCACCAGACCAACTGAGATGATGATGTCCAGACAGAACAAGATTTTGATGGCCAGGGCCTGGCCCCAAAGTATCCCAGCAAGGCCTGTAGAGCAGGCCCAAAGACGGTGGCCAGGTTCAGTAGGAGGCCAGGTCATTGGGCAAGTCTGTAATGAGGAGGCAGCTCCAAGGGCAAGTTGTGAAGGCAGTCCACAGGTCAGGATCAACAGGCTCCACAGCCAGGTGTGGGCAGCTTTGGGCTAGTAGTTTTTGGTGGAGACTTGAGGGGACTCTTTTTGGATCAGAGCTACTCCAAAGGCCAGACAGGAATTGCTAGGGCAGGTCTGTCCACAGCCTAGTGCTGTCACTGTGCTGACGTTGGCATTAAGGTCTGGCTCCTGTAGGGTGCAGAGGTGAGAAGCTCATAGGCTGCCTTAGGATAGACATTGTGTGTCTAGAAACTTATATTAGAGGCTACTTGATCCTTTTTAAGTAGGATCCCATGACTTCCCTCTGTGGACAACCAGAAATGTCTGACTCCCAAGGGTGATCTACCCTCTGAGGAGAAAGGTCTCTGAGGGAGTTGAGCAGCATGGCAGCAAGGGAAGGTGACTCCAGGCTGGTCACTTGCCTGTGCTGGTGAGTTGGTGACCTCTTGTAGATGACCTCATCAGTGTGAGAAACAAAGCAGAGAGGAGGGTCCAATGGCTGTTATGACTGATGTTTGCAGCACTGGAAAGCTCGTGCAGCAGTGAGAATGTGGGCCCTTCAGGGCCAGGAGAACACAGGTCTCTGTACATAGCAGGAGCACCCTGAGTCCTGCTGGGAAGCTGCAGGACTGGAGTGGGGATTTCTCTGTCTCCTTACCTGCCAGAGAGCTTGGGCAAGCAGCTGGAGCCCGCCAGTAGAGGAGTAATTGTTTGTGGCACACTGCGGTCCTGGTGCCACCACTGGTTAGCTCTTTAGTAGACTGACATATGTTTCTGCTGACAAGCTGTCATCATGTTCTTCCCCCAGTGTTACTGCTTCCCACGTGCTTAGTCGCTGCTCCTGTGCCGGAAAGACTGCAAATAACAGTCCTGCTTAAGTGTGTCATTTTAATGTCATTATCAGTAATAGCAGGAAATACTTGATTCCTACAGAAACGAGAAGACCTTGGTAGATTGATTTAGACCCTCAGGCACAAAAGCATTTAATTTTAACAGCCAAATAACTTTTTATGCAATTATTTCTTCGTTTCCTTCACTTATTTCAACAGCAACTTCTTCTTTCATCCATATTACTCTGGTGAGTCATAGATTATGATAATGTAATCTGTAGTGCTTGGCAATGAAGTAAGTAACTCTTCCAGATTGCTTGCTTATGTTTACTGCTGTTTCTTTAGAAAGCACTTTTTGGTTAGAACTGTAAACCTTAACCCACAAGTATGTGTTACGTTGTTTTTTTTAATGACAAAACGGAATCCAAAACACCTTGTGTGAATTTGTTTGAATTCTTCTTTATTTTGCATATGCAGGCAGTGATATTGTCCATTGGGACTGATATGTGATGTGGCTTCAAGAAAGGAGGAGGAGAAGATGTGGTCTGTCGTTACACCACTTTCTTTGGCTGTGGGAAAGAAGTTTTGCACTCACACTTTGGCTCCTGCACAGGCACTCTTCTTAGCAGTAGGTGCTCTCCTAGCTGATGCATCATCCCTGAAACGTTGTCTCCTCTGTGTTAAAAAAAAGCAGCACCAGTCTCTTCCCGTGAACATACCTTTGGGTAAGGATGTGCCAAAGCATAGCCCAAATGGACAGTTTTCAGCTGGAAGAGTGGCAGTTGTCTCTGTGTTGAAAAGGAACAATTTCTTTGCCCTTGTGAACAAAGAGTTGTGCATGTGCTCACCGATAGATGGTCTGAGACGTCCCAGGATGTGCTCAGAGTCATGTCCAGACAATGCACTTAGCAGACAAGACCTGTGCTTTTTAACCTATGAAGGTGTTACTGATGCTAGAAAAGGAGCTATAGTGGAAGAATCCCTGCCTTGAAGACCTTTAATGTTAGAATAAGAGTGGGGATACTAGAAAAGCTGGCATGTTTGTTCAGCTGTAAAACTGCAACAGGATGAAATTTGGGGCTTTCAGTGTTCCTTGTTTTCCTTTTGCATTGTGTCCTCTTCTTTTGGTGGATTGTCTGTTTCATACAGATAAAGCTGCGCCAGGAGAGCATGGCAATGGCAGAAGTGCCTAGCAGATCCCAAAACTGGAGTGCGATCTAAGGTGGGTTTGTGTAGCCCTAATGTAGCACCAGAAGTGCTGAACAATATGCTGGATGTAACTGCTCACAAAGCGAGCAATACAGATTTAATAGGCTATGTGCTGAGTGGGTTTTTTCTCTCCTGTCTGAACCAAAATGCAATTAAAAAAAATCACTTTTCCTCAAGCAAAACTAATTCTTTCCTTGCAAATCAAAAAATAAATATTTATTTCTGCCTAGAAAGTTACATAACCGTGCATTTACTTGTGGAAACATTAGATTGCTTCAAGTTTAATAAAATATCCTTGAGGAATATCAAAAATACAGTCTCTTCTCCCCCAGCTGTAACAGTTCAGCGAATTTGACAGGAATTTGCTCATACTTTCCGCTCCCACACTGCTTTTGTCTGCTGATTGCTCTCTTCCTCCCTTCCCCTCAAGAAAAGTGAAGACTTGGCAGGGAGCATGAGACAGCATGCTGCTTCTCCTGCAGTTGCAGCCCACTGGGGCTCTCACTTTGGGAGCAGTGGTTCATAAGTGATGCACTGTTGTCTTGGAAAGTTGTTGTGTCTCTCCCCTATTGAGCAGTCGAAGAAAGGCTTCAACACCAAAGCTAATGAACTGAAATACAGTAGTGATTGGGTTAAGCATTCAGAAATAAAGACTGTGATTGTTCCTTCCAGGTTTATGTGCTTTGTTGGAATGAGGTTACCTTTTCCTATGACCAGGGAGATGTTCTCTTAATGGGAACAAGAGCTGATGTTGTCAAGCTGTTAGCTGATCCCAGGAGCTGAGATGAAGCATCACTGACTCTGGCAATGCTCCACCTCTGACACCTGTTTTTTGAAGTAAACATTGTTTTTAAGTAGGTTGTGTTTCCCTACAGGGTATACACTTGGCCCGGGGGAATACCCGGAGCTACTGCTGTGGTCACTTTTGGGACCCTCACTGCAAGAAAGGCACTGAGGCCGTGGAGCGTGTCCAGAGAAGGGCAGCGGAGCTGTGAGGGCTCTGGAGCACAAGTGTGATGGGGAGCGGCTGAGGGAGCTGGGGGTGTTCAGTGTGGAGAAGAGGAGGCTCAGGGGAGACCTCATCGCTCTCTGCAATGACCTGAAAGGAGGCTGTGTGAGGTGGGGTCGGCCTCTGCTCCCAGGGAACAGTGACAGGACAAGAGGGGATGGCCTCATGTTGTGCCAGGGGAGGCTCAGTTTGGATATTAGGAACAGTTTCTTCTCCAAAAGAGTGGTGATGCACTGGCACAGGCTGCCCAGGGAGTGGTGTGGTCACCATTCCTGGAGGTGTTCAGAGCCGTGGGGATGTGGCACTGAGGGATGTGGTCAGTGGGCACGGTGGGGTGGGCTGGGGTGGGACTGGATGATCTTAGTGATCTTTTCTAACCTCAGTGATTCTTTGATTCTGTTCTGTGGTTCCTTGCTGAGCCAGTCTTCTTGGTCTGTTAGAAATATTGTGAACAATTTTTCTTCTCACCCCTGTTTTCCACTTACCTGGCACAAACACTTTAAGTACAGGCTGTTAGAGTTAATCCGACAATGGGTACACTCAGCTTGCTCACCTGTAATTATCTTCATCTTTTTTGGCAGCTGGAGTGTGTTTCTGGAGCCAAGTTCACATTGAGATGAAATTGGGTCAGCAGGGACAAGTGCACATGATGTGCACCTCGCTATTTACAAGCCTCTCATCATATGTTTCAGTTAGGATAGCCTTGCAGGGCATAAGGGAGAACACAGCTTCATTTGGACCAGAACTGTTCTCACTGGCCTAAGGGATCATTGGGCCCTTGAACATAGCAGGGGAAGCTTGTGCCCAGAAATCTTTTAACAGGGAGGAACCATTTCCCGCTGCAAGAGCCAAGAGCATCTGGTTTAGCTGCACACACGTGTGCACACAATGCTCATTTGCTGCAGCATCCTCAGATCGAAATTTGGCAATGTGAAGGTTTTAGATCTGGAGTCACTTTGTAACTTGGTTTTGCTGCTTTATTTATAAACATGTTCAGCTGCTCTGAAGCTGAATTTGTGTGAAGTGAGTATTTGAATCAAGATCTGTTCTAAGTGTGCTGTGCACTTGCTGCAGGCTTTACTTTGTGGGTTGTATTTTGAAGGGCTTTGATCTGTGAGATTGTCAGATTTCGGGATCTTTTTGCAGGAATAGACAGTCAGAAGTACTCGTTGGGACTTCTCAGTCATGTAAGGGGATGACAGCCTAAGTTTTGCTGAGTTATGTTGGCATATGGGTGAGCAAATTCCTTGGAAAATCCTCTTTTTCACTGGTTGAGCTGCTGATCTGTTCCAGAGCTATGCAACAACTGCATTTCTTGATGCATTTTCCAGTAGACATTTAATCGTCCCGCAAATTTGAGGGGAAAAAAATGGCTAAACATTTCCGTTTTCTTTAAATGGATACACTTGTCAAAGTAGAGAAACAGAGGGTTGAGTCATGTGGGCAAAGCCAAAGAATAGCTGGGGTTTAACTGGCAAAGGAATTGAGCCACAGTGTCTGGAGGTATCCATCACAGCCTCGCCTCGTTATTAGGAGGAGAGTCCTTTGCTTTGCAGCAGCATAGCTGAGATGCAGTTTGTTGAATGCGAAGAAATCAGTTTTCTAGAGGAATAGCCCCCTGTCTCAGCAGCCAATGTCATTTGCATAATCTGCGCACATCCTTGTCCCCATGCCTTGCTTCCCCAGCCCCTCTTCACCTTCCCTGATCTTCCTTGGTGTATAAAGCACTGTTTTTTACACTGAATACAGTACCTGACCTCTGCATGGGGAGTTGATTCCAGGCAGGAGACCAGAGGGGGCTTGCAATAGTGAGCCTAGCGGCGTGGGGAGATTTTGGGAAAGAAAGCTTTTCAAGGAAAGCCTTTAAGATCAGTTGTGCTTAGAGAGAAATATTGTGTCTGTGGTGTATCTTTGTTCTTTGGATTACAATAAACAATTCCAGCCCAATGAAGGGTATAATTTGACTTAATTATGAAATATGGATGTATTACCCACTTTTAGGCAGGAATTGTGTCCTTAAAGCACTGTGTTGTACCTGGACCACACTTCCAAGAGTAAGCTTGCAACAATGGCTTTTTGCTGAGTACTTAAAAATATTGAAGGGTCCTCAAAAACATGCATTTCCCCAGAAAATAGGGACCTCTCAGAGCACATGGGAAGCAAGTAGCTTTCTTTATGCTGAAATTTTGTCAGTGCTCCCATGTGATTGTGTGCGTGACTCCAGGAGCAAAAGCATTAGGGAGAAAAATAATGCAAGATCTGTGATTAAAATCAAGAGATGGCAGTGCTATTTCAGTTTGTCATCAGCATGCTCTCTTGCATTCATGGAACAAAAGAATTAGAAAAGGGAGGGGAGCTAAGTGACAAAACAACAAAGCAAAAACCAAATCCCGAAACCAGTGTAATCTTTACAGTGTGCAGGCAGAAGAACAGTAATGAACTCCGGTAAGCGTGTAATGCCCTTGTCAGAAAGCTGTTGTTTTTTCAGGGTACATCATTGCGTATGTATCAAACAGTTGTAATTAAACCACCACTTGTTCTAATAGAAAAAAATCTCATTAGACCTACTGGCTCCTGGCTGATGCGTACTCAGCCTCCAGCTTTCTGCATTGCAACGTGGCCAGGAAGCACACTGGTAATCTGCAAATTCTCACCTACTGGGAGTCATTTGCTTAATTGGTGATACTTGTGTGTTCCCGTTTTAATCATTGTTTCCAGTGGAAATTACTATATTGTCATGTGCCAGCTATTCAATAAGGGCCTTGCAGAGTGTTTGTGGAAGATTTGTATATCATGCTGGGTGTTAGAGTGAAGAATACCAAAGGATAATTGACCGTTGCTACCCAAGAGGCGTGTTAATAGTCTTGAGAATTGATGACAAGAAAAAAAGCAAGGAATACTGCCATAGGGAAAAAGGAGCAGATCTCAACCCGTGAACCTATCAAAGACACAGGCAGAACATCTGAGAGCCAGTCAGAAATTCGATGCAATTTGCATTGCACTTGGAGTGCTGTGCAAGGACTTACTTTGCTGAGCTTATATATTACCTATGGGCCATGTAATATGGACTTAGATAGGACTGCAACTTCTGTTCTCTCCTTTCTTTTCAGTCTTCATTTGGAGTGTAGTAAATTGACCCACCTGCAACCTACTGGGCACCAGTTAGTTAAACTTGTTCTGTAGAGATTGTTAGTCTGGATGCCTTTAGTTGCTGTTAAATATTGCCTAGATGTTAAGTACTGATCCTGAAGCTGCCGATGACAATGAGAAAGCTTCTGCTTATACATGCTTTGGCTTGGCTTCCCTGCTGAAGATGTGGAGCTGCAGTGGCCTGTGCCAGCAGGAGCAGCTTCTTCCTTGCCTTGCAGGGAGCAGGAAAGCCTTCATGGTCACCTCAGTCCCAAGCCTCTGGTGGCCTGGGGACCTGCACACTGACATAAAAAACAGGTATGACAGTGCTTATCCACTACAAAGCTGCTATCTTTGATCCCATCTGAAGTTCTTGTTTCCTTTTCAAAGACAGTCTGGATAAAACAGCTTTTAAGCTATGAGCTTGTGGTATGCCAGTCTTGTGTGGTGGAGTGGACCATGGTAAAAATAGTTGTGTTTTTAATAAAGGAAACTGGTTTGCAGTAGAACTTGGATAATCTGTGCAAGATCTGATGGATTGTGTTTGCACACACAACTTCATGAGGGATAAGCATAATTTTTCAGCTGTATCGTCTCTAAAGGAGTTGTCTCTGTGGCAAGACAACCCAGCTATACTGATGGCAATGTAGGGCTTAGCACTGATGGAAAGTGCACTGTAAGATTCAAAATCTGCATTTTGCATGTAATCACAATGCTTTTCTGACCATCTTTCTGATAGAATCATGGACTGTTACTTACTTAGCAATCTACTTGGCCTATCATAGCCCCAAGGCATTACTAATGTGCAAATAACAGCTCATAGCCATAATAAAAGTAGATGTGCTTTGCATGGACATGTCCTAGTTTGGCCAGATAACAGAATACTGTATTTTGGCTTTGATTTTTTTTTGTACCTGAACCATTCTCCTGTCAACGGTAAATGCGAATTGTCAACTTAAGCATTTAAAAAAATTGCTGCGTTTTTGTAAAACATCAGAGTTCTCCCAAACGTCCCATTTCCACCAGGCTTCTCTTTGGTGAACATTATTTCCTGCAATGTTTTATTATGCTGCTGGTTTCTCCCTGGGCAAATGACAGCTGGCTTTTAAAACTATTTTGGAGCTCAGAACAGACGCGAACAATCACAGGGCTGCAGATGTCTGCAAGCCACGGCTATTCTATAGCACAAACAGATTTTGGGAGGAGGGCTTTGAATAATGTAAATAGTTTCCTGATTTTTTACAACAGAGAGATTAAGTTGTCAACCTCTGGGCAAACTGTGGGCAGATCCTTGGGTGATAGAAATCTGAGAGTATCTGCTGGTTGACATCACCTGATGGTCCAGCCCTGAAAGACGGGTTATGTTCAGCATTCATTTCTGCAGGTAGGACAGATCCAGGTCCCTTGTGCAAAACTAGAGGAAGGAGGATTTTCTACAGGACCCAGCAGGTATTCCTGGACAGCAGATTGTTCCCCCTGTATGTTGCAGGACAGAACACAACAGCAGTATCTGCAGCTTTGGCGTGTGATAATACCTCTGAATTCAGTTTAGAGGGCAAGGTGGCAATGGGCTGACAGCTGGACTGGATGATCTTAGTGGTCTTTTCCAACCTTAATGATGTGTGATTCTGTGATTTACCAGCCGTGGGGGAGATTTGCATGACCAGACTGTACTCATGTTCTTGCTCCATCATTAACTGAACCCAAAACACTGAGCAGCATGCAGCTTCACTTCTGGTCTTGATATCTCACCAATGTTGAGCTCCTGGTCAGGATTGCTGTGCCGCTCGCCATGTGTGCCTGCCAGCAACTTCTGCAGTTGTTGGTCCCTGTGATGGTAAGGGACAACATGTGACTGCAGAAATCTGTTTACTGGCTTCCAATTCTTTTCATGCTTGTCAAAGTCGAAGAATACACATAGTTCTGCAATACCATAAAACCAGTCCTTATGATATGGCAGAGGTAGAAATTGCCAGTTTCAGATTTTAAGCTTAAAATGTAAGATCATCCTTTTTACTAATTCACGAATTGAAGCCAGTATTGGTGCAGTCTTTCATGAACCTGAAAACAGTTTGGTGTTTTGAAAGAAAGAAAGAAAGAAAAATTTAAGCTACTGTAATTTTTTTGTTTGTTTTTAAAAATGTTGTACTTGTGAAACCGAGGAATTGGGGACTGAAGTCACTTGTCCTGGTATCTGTTGAATCCAAGCCGTGTAAAATCCACTCTTCCCTCTGACTGTGTATTTGCTCTTCTCATTAAATATACTGCACAATTCTATATCTTGCAATACAACATTCAAATTTGGCTTTATTTGCAGATATCATTGGTATGTCAAAGGCTAATACCTTTCAGTTTGAGGAATAGACAGATCATGCAGGTTCTAGGTTCAGCAAGATATATCAAAGAGCCTGATTTGAAGTTTCCCCTTTCAGCGACTTGTTTGCATTCAGATAGACTGTTTGACACTGTCTCCCATAACTGGCCAAGTAGATGAGGGGAGAGCAGTGGATGTTGTTTTCATGGACTTCAGCAAGGCTTTTGATGTTGTCTCCCATAACATCTTCATAGGTAAGCTTAGGAAGCGTGAGATAGATGAGTGGACAGTATGGTGGATTGAGAACTGGCTGGCTGGCCGAGCTCAGAGCACTGGAGCAAACTCTCTAGAAAGGTGGCAGAATCGTCTTCTTCTCTGGAGTCTTCTATAATTGAAAACTAAATGGTGTGCTGATTATATATACAATTAGATTATATGGTTGATGTGTTGATAGTAGTGCAAAATTTCCAGACTAATTTTGTAAGGTAGGTGATATATTACCGAGTAATGGTGTCTTTGTAAGAGAATTCCCTATTGAAAGAGGTAGGTGGTTGCTATATTTTGTAGCTATATTGTGATCTCTGCAAATTCTGAAACTGAGTTTATGTATCTTTTTTGACATTTTATATATTTCATTTTAGTAAACAAGTGAAATGTATTGTAAACCAGATTTTCAAGCATCTATTTTTGTGGATAGTATGAAGCCAAAAGAAATCCTCTTTGGTACAGGAGGTATTTGAATTAATTTTGTATTTCTGTAGGCGGCCTTTCAAAAAAAAAAAGAAAAAAGATCTTTATGAGTACTGAGAAAAAAAATCAGGGTGTTTCTTTTTCCCCCCAGTTGCTAATATCTGCTTATTAGATCTGATTGCTCTTAGAGATTCTAGTTTGTATCATTTTGCATTGTTTCATGTGGAAGCTAAGTGTTTAGCATGATCAGGACTCTTGTAGAGTGAGGAATGTCCATTCCTGGAGATGTTCCAAAGCTGTCTGGGCATGGTTCTGGGCAACCAGCCGTGGGTAGGCCTGCTTCGGCAGGTGGTTGGACCAGATGATCCCTTCCAACCTCAACCATTCTGTGATTCTTGGACTCCGTGATTATGTGAGATACTCAAGACCCACGTGGACATTTTCCTGTGCGACCTACTGCTGGAAGCCTGCTTTAGCAGGGGGTTGGACTAAACAGTCTCCCAAGGTCCCTTCCAGCCCCAACAATTCTGATTCTGTGAATGGAATTTGAAGTTTCTGATCAAAGCGCCTGGAGAAGAATACCTGTCCTAACCTAAATGATGAGCAGACTTAATTTCTCTCAAACTTTAGAGTTGAAAAATGGACAATGAGTAGGTGTGAAGGGGGGCTGTGGAAAATGTCAGCTCTGAAGAAGTGTGTTTGGTAGTTAGAAATCATTGAAAAGGGAGACTTGGCTTGGAGGTGGAAATCCTAGTCTTAGCTACAGCAGGTCCTGTAGCTCAGGTGATTTTGGGGAAGTTCATGCACAAGTGCTTAAAGGGCTACGTTGAAGGGCAGGTGTTGAAATGTGAAATATTTCAAAGGATTCTCTTTTTGAGAGGTTCTGTGCAGATCAGAGAGTGACTCCATTTGAGTTGGGGCAGGGAGAGGTGTTATCTTTTATTTTTGCTTTTAAATAGTAGTGGGTTTTTCCAGCAGGTGTGTCAGCTTAGTCCTCATCTCCTTGGCTGAGCTCTGAGCTGCTGTTTGTAGTGGCTCTTCCCTTGGCAAGCAGCATGCCTGTGGTATTCCTGTGTGCAGACAGCTTTTCACCTCTCTTCCAAGCTGCATGTTGACTTGAAGCAACCTTTTAGCAGAGCTTAAGGTTTGAAACATTTTGACCTGGCTGAGAGCTGGTCCGAGCTTCAAGTGTCTGCTAATATTTAACCTATGGCAAATTAAAGCAGAGTGCATTTGGAAAGAGGTATGAGAGCCACATGAGTGCCCAACGAACCCATTGCCTGCAGCACAAGCCAGGGAGATTCAGAGCTCATACTTCTGCTGAGACCCTTACTACAACCTTATAGGCCTATAGAGGAGCCTTCAACAATATAAATACAGTTTTCCCCTGTTTTAAAATCCCTTTGTGCTCCTAGATTGATGATAAAGAAAATCGGGGCCAATGGTTGTAAGCACATGCCTTAAAATTCAGCGGGTTCTGGTGTTTTACAGATTGCACATGAATGTGTAAATGAGGGCCTCAAGATATAATGTAAATTTCTCTGCCTTCAGGGGTGAAAGCTGAGGTAATTCCTAGATGTGTCCCGGTACGTGTCATATTAGAGTTTCTGTTTTAAATTTGTTACTTTTGAACTATTACTGTAAAAGAAGAGAAGTAATGTCTGGCCTCCTGTCACAAGCTGGATTTTTGTTGCTTGCTTTGCAATTCCTGGTAGTAGTAAGTACTTAAAAATCAAAGGTCCAGATTTTCCACTGATGTAAATTATTACTAGCTTCATTGATTTAATTTTGTTTATGCTTGCTTTAAACAGCTGAAGACCTAGTGCAATATCCCCAGTCAAGATTTAATACAATCAGGATGAAGTCTTTATCATGTGTCATTTGCATTTTAAAAAGTGCTTAATTGTGCGGTTTTTATAGACATACACATCCATTAACTCACTTATGCATGCTCAGAATAATGGTTTTATATATTAATGTCGAGGCGGTTTAATTTAGTGCACAGCAGTGGGTAAAATGAAAGTATTTAATTAAAATGGATTTTTTTCACGCATTGCTTAAAGAATTTTCCAGATTAGATATTGGTTACTCGTATGTGAAAGCTCCTTACTTCCTTGCTGTCTGTGTTAGGAACAGGAGCAATGACATTTTCATCTTCCCTCTCTGCAATAGCTTGGGCAGGAGCCGTGCAGCTCCTTTGCAGGCTGGCAGTCCCACCGGGTGAGGGAAAGAACTCTGGAGAGATTTGCAGTCATGATCAGATCAAAGGCTTTCATGCCAGGTGTTATAAAACCACACAGCAAGTGCAGTTCTTACAGCCCGAGTCAATGAGCTTTAGGGTAGTAGAGAACTGGTAAAGCAAATGATCCCTGGGGTGCTTGAGAAAGCAGGGAGAGAAGCGTTCTGCTTCTTAAACGAGTGCTTCGCTCTTCAGCCGTTGCATCCCGAAACCTCAGCCCCAGCATAGATGGTTACTGCTCAGTGTGTTTGCAGCAGCCTCCCACTCCTGTCTGCCAAATCTCCTGTGTGGGAAGGGCTGGAGCACCTCTCCTATGAAGGAAGGCTGAGGGAGTTGGGCTTGTTCAGCCTGCAGAAGAGAAGGCTCTGCAGAGACCTCATACATGGTCTGATAATGACAGGACAAGGGGGAATGGCTTTAAACTAGGAGAGGGGAGATTTAGCTTAGATGTTAGGAGGAAATTCTTCACTCAGAGAGCGGTGAGGTCCTGGGACTGCTGCCCAGAGAGCTGTGGGTGCCCAAGGCCAGGTTGGATGGGGCCCTGGGCAGCCTGAGCTGGTGGAGGGCAGCCAGGCTGTGGCAGGGGTTGGAAGTGGATGACTTTTAAGGTCCCTTCCAATGGTTCTATGTGTGATGAACAAATTTTGGGGGATCCTGTGTGGAACCAGGAGTTGGACTTGGTGATCGTTGTGGGTCCCTTCCAACTTGGGATGTTCTGTGATTCTATCAGCAGAAGCCATCTGCTAAAGCTTGGGTAGCCCAGCACCTTTCGTATTCTTTTGTCTTCTTCAATTTTGTGTGCGTGCATACATTAAAAGACAGAGAGAAGAGGGTTCAAAAAAAGCCCCCAAACTGCTAGTCAAGCTCAGTCCGTTTGTAACTTCAGGCAATCCTGGACATGCAGCCTGTTGAATGCAGCAGCAGTGTTAACCCAGGCTGTGGGTGATGGACATGCAGCAGCTGGCAGGCTGAATGACCGCTTCTAATTAGCACTCATTAATAGAATCAAAAGAAAGTGACTGGGGAGTTAGCTTCTGCACTGATGGCTGTGACTTCTGGGTGACGTAGCGTGTGATGCTCCTGTCCTTCTGCAGCACGACAAGCAACAAGTGCCCTGGTGGAGTGACAAAACCTGCCGTAGCCTTCTGCTAATTACCCACCACACCAGCTGCATCTAACTGCTATTAGTCGTGAGCAAGAGATGCTGCCTTCCCATCTCGTAATTGTTGGGAGAAGAAAAAGAGAGGAGGAGGTGATAATTGTTTTGTGTTAAAGCAAGGATAATTACTGCTATAGAGTTTCACTAGAAAACAACGCAGCAATTAATTATTAACTGTCAAATCTCAAATGCGGGTTGGCAGGTTAAGGAGGGTGGTTGTAGGCTGTGTGCCTCTGTTTGCTGGGAGCTCTGCTTTGCTGCCTGGTTGCATGAATGGCTCCTCACATCAGTGCTGCTTTGGGGTCTGTGAGGACTAGGGCCAGCAGAAACAAAACCTATTTCTCCCTAAAATGTCAGTGTAGGTGCCTTAGGGAGCGCCTGTAGTGCTCATGGCAAGATATGTCCTCACTTGTGTGACACAGTGGGTTTGGCATGTCTGAAGAGGGGCTGCAAAAGGACCCTGTCGTGGGTTCTGATGCCATTATCTGGCTCCATCTGTGTCCAGACCCATTTTTGAGGGGAAAAATGCAAGAAAAGAGTAAAAGATGTTTCCACCGTGGTGATTTGAGTGGTCCTTCCCCAGTGTACTCTCCCATTTCCTGCTGATTTGCAGTGTAAGGAGTCGGTAACTGATTTACATGCCCAAAATATGTCTGAATGCTTTATTTTCTTTGAGGCTTTGAGTGCTTTTTGAGCCCTGTGTGAGCATCTGCAGCCCTGTAGGGCAAAGAGCTTTGCTTATTCCCTTCAGCTGTTGCCAGGGATCCCTTCTGACAGAGGAGTGTAGGGTTGCCCATTGGTTTGCTGCATGGGGCACTGACTGGCAGAAGTGGCTCTCGGGAACCATCTCTGGTGAAGGGACAACAGGGAAAGCTTGGAAGAACAGCAGACGCAACAGTGCAAATAAATGCCACCAGGTAAACTGTGTCTGAAAGCGGGGATGCCAACAGCTGCTGAGCCTGAGGCTTTGGGTGACGCTAAGCCTTCCCCTTTTCCCCTACCCCTTCCCTGGTAACCAGGATTACAGATTTAATCAGGGTGCAGGAGCTGACAAATATTTGGAGCGAGTGATGGAAAGTTCCACTGAGCCACCTCTCGTGTGCTGGGGGTGGGGAAGCTGGCAGCAGGGAAATGGGGCTGTCTGTGCAGCTTCCATTGAATTAATCTCATGTTCCCCTTACACTTGGATTCCTCCTTTTTAACATATCTTACTCTTTCTTTTTTTTTTCTTTCTTCTTTTTTGTCAATTAATTTTTCAAAGCACAGCCTCTGTTACAAGCCACCACATCTGCCCTGCTGCCATACCACTGCTGCATCCGTGCTGGATGGATTTGGATTGAACTGAATCAGTATCTCCTGGGAAAGACTCAATGTTATTTCACTTTCTTTTCAGTATGGAATTAACAAACAGGTTAGCATGCAGGAAAGGGAGAGGACCCAGCAATCCAGAGCTCAATATGCGTATATGTCATTGGGAAGAATCTGCTTTTTCAAATTTCATTGAAACGGCTTGTGATCACTGGAGGAGGTGTTTTGTGCACATGTATGCATCTGTGCTCACAGCCACACATGCACATAGTATGAGTGAATAAGTCAAACTTCCTCTGAAGAGCAAAGTGAAATGCTTTGCTCGTGAAGTAACAGTGCCAGCAAGGACCATGCTGACAGCTGCTTGGCAGGTTTGTCTGCATAGGAAATCCCTTGCTGTTCAGAGTCTATAAATCAGGATCAGATGGCCTTTTAAGGGAACGTCCTGTCATTCAGCGTTCCCCATTCTATTTTGATTTCACAGACCCTTGAAAATATTCCAGTGGAGGCACAGCAATTTCTGCAGCATGTCCAACTAGAAGGCTCACTTTGCTTTTGCTCCTTTTCCCTGCTCTATTAAAAGAAGCTGTGTAGAGAAGGACCTGGATGTCCTGGTGGCCAGCAGGCTGGCCATGAGCCAGCAGTGTGCCCAGGTGGCCAGGAAGGCCAACGGCACCCAGCTTGTGTCAGCGGGAGTGCGGCCAGCAGGAGCAGGAGGTGACCGTCCCTCCGCACTGGCACTGGTGAGGCCGCACCTCGAGTGCTGCGCTCAGTGCTGGGCCCTCACTGCAAGAAAGGGACTGAGGCCCTGGAGCGTGTCCAGAGAAGGGCAGCGGAGCTGTGAGGGGTGTGGAGCACAAGTGTGATGGGGAGCGGCTGAGGGAGCTGGGGGTGTTCAGTGTGGAGAAGAGGAGGCTCAGGGGAGACCTCATCGCTCTGCAACGACCTGAAAGGAGGTTGTGTGAGGTGGGGTCAGCCTCTACTCCCAGGGAACAGTGATAGGACAAGAGGGGATGGCCTCACGTTGTGCCAGCGGAGGTTCACGTTGGGTGTTAGGAACAATTCCTTCTCCAAAAGAGTGGTTAGGTCCTGGCACAGGCTGCCCAGGTGGGGTCACCGTCCCTGGAGGTGTTCAAGTAGTGTGGAGATGTGGCACTGAGGGACGTGGTTGTTGGAGATGGGTTAGTGGTTGGACTAGATGATCTTAGAGGTCCTAATCTTAATGATTCTATGATTCTGTGACCTGTCTGGACACTTACCTGTGCAACCAACCGTAGGGAACCTGCTTTAGCAGAGGGTCAGACTTGACCTTGCTCCCTTCCTACCTGTGCAATTCTGTGATTCTGTGGAAGGCAACCTGAAAACCTGCTGGTGGCTGAAGCTCTGGTCCCACCACGACCCCAGGGACTGGGTGACACAGCCATCCCTTCTGGGCACCCTGCCTGGGAGTGCGGCAGAAATATGATGCCGCAAATCCCTGCTAAATCCCAGCTGAGCAGAGGGGTGGATGTGCTAAAGCTGTGTCTGTTGCCTGGTTTTAGAGCTATGCAAGCCAGCAAATTGGACTTAATTTGCAGCCTAATTTACTGCTTCCACAGGACTAGTGGAAGAAACGCTTCTCATGTAGTTAATTCATCTGTGATTTTTTGGTGAATATGTTAACTATTCAAATTATGTTTCTGTGAGCTATTGGAGTTACGGAAAACTGAAAGAAACAAGAGCCTTGCGCTTGCTGTTTGGAAGGCGATAGGTTGTATTTCTCTTCACGTTTGTTACCCTATTGATTATTATGCAGATGCTGTAAATTGTAGTAGAGGAGTTACATGGCATAAAGTACTACGGCATGTTTATTCTGCTTTCAGTGGGAAGGAGGCTCAGAACGGGGTCAGGGTTGTGCTGCTCAGCTGCACATGCTGGGGATGCTCTCCTCTGCGCGATGGAGGTAAGTTGGGAGTCCAGGAAAAAAGCAACTGACCAGAAAATGAGCCACCTTCAAGCAACATGATGTAATTACCGGGATCTCAGGTGCAGACTTGTCTTTATTTTTGGGTGTGCTTAACAGCAGGCACAGTAGGGCAGCCTTGTCCCATAAATGGTTGGACTGGATGATCTTAGTGGTCCTTTCCAACCTTAATAATTCTATGACTCTGAATCAGAATGTAGGCACTGGAAATCTCTGTAAACTGATTTAGGGGCTAAAATAATTACAGAAAGGTCAAAATATTTCCCTCTGTCATCTTTTTCTTTTTTTCTCTTTTTTTTTTCATTTTTTGGAAAACATTTTAATGCTTTTTTTTGTCATTACCAAATTTACCTGCATTGTAAACAAAAGAGACTTGCTTGATCTTCACTTCTGTATAAAAGTGCTTGGAAAGGTATCATAAGCTTAGGCCTTGTAGAATTTGAATTTTATTTTCGGCTCACTGAAAGCTGTCTTTTGGCTTTTAGCTGAAGTACACTTTTGGGAATCAACAGCAGCCTGGGGTGTTCTGAAGCTGAGCAGGAGTGCGCGACCTGTTTCTTGTGAAGATGCACTCTCTGGAAGCTGACTTATTTAAACTGTAGCAGAAATGCGAAGTTACTGCCTGAAGCAGTGATGGAGCACCTGGTGGGAAGGCAAGGCCAGCCCAGGGCAGCTTAGGTGCAAGCAATGCACCTGAGTGACCAGAAGGTGTGGAGCCAGGATCCACCCCTTCCCAGCCCTCATTTCAGGGTTGGCAGTGCAGGTGAGGGTATCTCGCTGGAGATCCCTGTGTACCTGAGGCCTTCTGAAGGTAAGCAGCTTCTTTCCTTTGTTTCTGTGCCTGTGGTTGTTGCATTTGAGCAAGTCCTCACTTGCTGCAGCCTGGTGCTTTGTTACTCTGCTGTCCTTGGTGTGCTTTCCATCACGTTACAGTGTTAGAAAACTTTTTAGAGGCCCCTGCAGCAGGGCTGAAGGGTGGCTGGGCATTTGTGAGTTCCCAAAGTTGGCGATGGGTTTAGCTCCATCACCGTTTCAGATGGGAATGCTTTACTTCCGACATCAGCTGCAGCTAACAACTTCAGAGAAGCATTAAATCCTGAAGCAATTAAATTTATCAGCAGAACAGGAATTTTTTATTTTGTGAGATACTTTGCCAGCTGTTGTTTACGGGGAAAAAAATCCAAATCCTTTTTATGAGAACTGTTTTTAGACTTCTTTTTTTTTCTTTGGTGCTGATTTATACATTATGCATTAGCACTGGAAGGCAAAATATTTACCAGTATCATGGTGAGCTGGAACAGCTCCTCTGCTCTGGATTGAGAAAGACCACTAAGACCACCAAGCCTGACGCATCCTACTATGCTCACATGACTGTGTCCCTCAGTGCCACATCCCCACGGCTCTGAAACAGCTTTGGGGATGATGACCCCGCTACCTCCCCTGGGCAGCCAGTGCCAGTGCCTCACCGCTCTTTCTGAGGATAAAATTTCCCTAATATCCAACCCAAAGAGACCAAAATCCTGTCTTTTCCCTGAGTGACAGGAATGACATCACTTCTGTAATCCCTCTGCTTCCATAGGAGCTACTTGCATGGAGCCCAAAGAAGGGAATGAGATGTTGAACTTTTCATGACTGTATTGACTATGTTTGGAAGAAACAGAACAGGACAAGTGGGTTCACTTAGGCTTGATGAATGGTATTTCCTGGGATTTCTTTTATAATATTCTGAGAAGGATGTGACTCTTTATGCCATTCCCTTTTTGCGTGCAATGAAAGAATTTTGATTAGAGCTCGTGGTAAGTGGCACGTTGTTGTTTTGCGCAAGGAATGATAATGCTATAAAAGGGAGCCCTGGACTTGGAGAAGTTAATTACATTGCTTGCTGATTGGAAAAAAAAATAAAAATCAAATGATAGTTCATGAGAGTTCACATTCCTGGCCCTACAAATACCATTGTAAAAAGCCCTTGATGTTCTGCCACGAATTTCAGAGGAGGTAATATTTCACCTGAAACATTCAGTTGTTGTTTGCAAAGTTCATTTCAGTGTTGGGAAGACACTTGAAGGGAGGAGCAAATACAGGAATTCATCTTTCTTGTTAGGGATGAGTGTACACCTTCACTTAGGAGACTCGCCTTGTGCTGAAAAGTACTTTCATGTTGCCTGGAACCGATAAGGGAAATGTGACAGAGAAAATCCCCAAACACTATCTCCTGCTGAAATTGAACAGAATGACTTCATAGTCACTTGCAGTAGTAGGCAGCTGGACTCAGCAAAGGACTTCCCTCCTGCATTGTGCTCCAGAGGCCACATTTTTTCATCACAGAATAAAGTTTGCCAAGTTTCATTGTTTAAAAGAGCAGCAGTATTTCTCCATGGATGCCCAGGAAAGAAAGAAAGAAAAAGAACAACAGAACAGAACCTCTGGACTTGGCTGGAAATTACAGCATTATTTGAAATGAAATACAACTACCACCAAGAAACCAAGATATGAAACCTGGGAGCGGTGTTTCTGCCTGATGGGTACTAAATAAGTCGCAATCCTTCTTAAATAGAATTGCTGTGAAAATAGCACATTTGCCCTGATCTCTGGAAGCGCTGCAGGAATGAGTGCTCTGAACAGTGATCAATAAGGATCACAAAATCACTCCTTGCAAAGATGGAGGCTTCTCAAGGTCTCGTGGTGCTGCTACGAAACTCTCAAAAAAGCGCAGGTGTGTTGCAGGGTCAGGTGGATGTGCTGGCTGAAGGATGTGGGATGGGGTGCTGGCAAAGTGGGGACATTGTGGAAATGTGCATCTGCCCTGCTGCACATGGCATTTTCTAAGGCTGCTGGGCATAGGTGATGTGGTCCCTGAAAGTGTTGCAATTTTGTTTGGTGGTTCCACTGCATTTCTATACAGTTCCCATGAGGTGACTGCTTTTGTCTGTTTTGTCTCTGATTGTGGCTTTTTTTGTCCCGTTTCCACACTGATTAATAAAGAAAGTAGAGACAGAGCTGCACTTGGTCTGGAAGCAGTGGAGCAAAGAACAGGGGGAAGAAACTGAAAGGTGTTCAGCATTTTGCCCAGCTGGAAAATACAGGATATTTTTCGGTTCTTGGAGAAAGACTGAAAGGCCTAATGTCTGATGAGGCAGGAAACGTGCAGCTAAAAGCTGCAAGCCCGGAGCTCAGAAAGATTTGTGACTGTGCCTTCAGAAGTACCAGCATCATGTCCTGAAATAGTAATGTTTGGGTAGTGTTTGGGGGTAACTAAGCTGGAACGTGTGTAACTGTTAAAATGACAAATGCCAAAACAGAGAATCTGTGCTAAGTTCAAAAATACGGTCTCATGATTTAATTTGAATAAGCATTACCATTGTAATTTGGTTTTGTTGCATTGTGCTATAGACTCTTTGGCAAGGATTTCATGCGAGATGAGAAAACAGCGGTCCATTTAGTGAGATGGTTCCCTCGGGCCTTTTTGAGACTATTCTCTTGATGCTGCTGAAGTGTATGTGATGTATTCTTCTGAGATCCAGTCTGGGCTCCTTGGCCTCATGGTGGAAACTGGGGGAGGTGTTCTGAGGTAAGTAAGCACGGCGAGCCAGACCTGAGCATCTCCCGGTGCTTTGTTGCTTTTACATATGGATAGCAAACCCAAACAAAATCGTTTCACATCTCTGACCACATAAAGTCAGTTTATAGACCTTACGTAAGGATGTGTCGTAAGTGCTCTGGAAGCAGATGATGATTAAGAATCTCTTTAATATGAGGGGATTTCTCAATTTCTTCGAGGGAAATGAAACTGCGAGGGCATTCCCTTCGCTTGGGTTTTCAATTAACAAGAGTTTAATTTGCGGCGTTCCTTTTGGTTCATAAGCTTGGTGGGCTGGGCGGGAGGGAACTGGGGTGGAGAGGCATCAGGAAATTAAGCTTTACCCATCACTAAAAAAAAATCTTACTGCTGCTGTTATGCAGGAATTACCAGAGTGGTTAAGGGGTGGGGAGGAAAAGGAGATTGTTAAAGCCAGTAAGTTCGTTCTCGTAATTTGCTTTCAGATCTGGGTAATGCTTTCAAGGTCTTTTCTGCAACTTGGGCACCTGTATGTCCTTGGAGCAATACTCTCCCAGTTCTACCCAACGTGGGTGATGGGGACAGCGTGCGCCAGGCAGTGCTGGGCTCTGGGGCTGAGAGCCACGGGCATATGGTAGGGGAAGGAGCGGTTCCCATGGAAACCTTTCAGCAGGATGACATCACCAGCACTATCACATCTAAGCTTTTCAAGGCTTTTTGGATTTCAGGGATTACATAACTTCAGAGGGGTTAGGCTGGGGCTCAGATCTAATCAGTATTCAAGGTCTTAGTTGAATTAAATTACAAAAAAAAATGAGGCTGTGAGGAAGGAGCAGGGGTGCTGGTGGGAGTTGAGGCAGGGGGAGCATGTTTGGTTGGGAAAAGGGGCTGGCCAAGTTTTGTGCTGTCCTTGGGGTGGCTAGGATTGCTTTTGGAGATCCTTTTGGGGTCAGATTGCTGAACGAAATGTTTCCTGCTGGGGCTGGGGACAAGGTCTGACCACAGTGTAGATATGCAATGAATTCCACTGGGTCCTGCTTGAAAACAATTCCCTCAGTCCATCCTGCTGCCTCTGGGTGCTCTGATCAGCTTCTTACACTGCTTTGGGTATAACTATTCGCGTAGAGGGATGAATTTCATTAAGAAGAATGAACTAGAAGTTTGATGTAGTTCCTTTGTCTGCAGTCAGCATGTCCTTAAAACAGATGCCCAGATGGCTAGTGCTCAGCCTTGACCCTCACCAGTTTTCCTTCTGCTGTTCCGATGTGACTGACTCTCATTTTTGTCTTTATTCTGTTGGGGCAGAGAGGAGCATTCAGGGTTTCCCAGGTGCCAGATCACTCCTAAATCTGCTTTACAAGTCAGTTGACTGAAAGACACAACTTTAAAAGGTGTTAGCAGCAATATTAGCGTTTCTCATCTTGTGTAGAAGTTATTAGACCAGATGATCTTAACAATCTTTTTCCAACCTTGATGATTATATGCTTCTATTCTTCTCTAGTGAAGAACAGAATGGAAAGTGAAGAGTCCGCTGAAAACAGCCATGTTTCTTATTCCGTAGCTGGAGTAAGGTCTGACTGCCAGAGACTGTTCCGTGGTTGGTTACCTTGCTGGTGTGTGCAGTACTTTGGGGAACATGTTCTCATCCTTGCGTCTCAGCAAGGGCCTGGCTTAAGAGAATGCTTCAGCATTTAGGGTTTTAACAGGACTTCAGCTATTTCCAAGGCTGGTGATGTGATGGACTGTTGTTGAGTGAGAATGTAATGCATTTGCTTGTTTGCTTTTCAGCCCTTGTATTGCCTTCAGTTAATTATCTGTGACTGTCACAGCAGAAAAGAAACTGTTCATCCTTGCTTTTTCCTCCTGTTCAAGACAAAGTGGCTTCCAGAGCGTGCATTTGCTGGCACATTTCCAGGAGCCATATACTCCTGCTTTGTAGGCCCCTTTTCTCTGTTGCCTGCTTGATATCTACTTCTTCACCCAAGCTGTATATGAGTAGTTGCACAGCTCACCTCGTTTCATGGTCTTTGCCAGCACTGGCATGGATTTGCCAAAGCAAGACCTTAAGCTTCAGCATCTCAAATGCTAGAGAGGCATGAGAAGTTAGCAGACAAATTCTTAAATACACCGGGAGCTTGGCTGACTTGGCACAGAGTGGCTCCTGGGTGCCCAAGGCAGAGAAGTCTTTGGTGCTTGAAGCACCAAACCTCATGTTTTTCACCACTTTTTCACCATTCCTACTAAGCTGTGGGCAGTCAAAACTTCCAGCCCAGATCCTTGACTCCACAAGGAAAAGGGAGATTTATTTTTTGTGTCTTTGCCAAACAATAGGAACTTGGCCAGATCTGTAACAGTGGTGGGTTTACTGTTCTCACGTGTGATTGTAATGGGCTGCGTGATGGAATCCATCCTTCTAGGATAAGGGCGTTTGTCCTACCCACGTTCCTTCTCTTTGCAGGCTTTTCTCTCTGTCCTCACAGTGGCTGAGAGAGCACTGTAGGACTAATGAAGAACTTGGTTCATCTTGTTCTGTAATTTCCAAATTGAATGACAGCTGGCTGCTGAGCCATGGGTTTTTTTCTTTTTGCTAGAAGCAGAAGGAAAAATCTTCATCTTGTTTCTAGCTTTCTGTAACACTTCTTGTTTTCTGCCAAATAATTTTCCGTTTGTGTGTACCGAAAGAAAATGCTTGTATGGTTTTCTATGTTAAATGCCCCTGTTAATTTTTCTGGAACTTTCAAAGCTGAAAATGTCTTGCAAAAGCTTTTGAAATTATACAGTAGTGACTAGTGAGGAGATAAAGCCTATGGATAATGCAGAGAAAGTCTTTGTTCTTAAATATGGTGTAAGTACCCCTAACTTGGTGTCCATGATCCAGCACTCTTGATGTTAATGATTTACAGTACTAAATGGGAAGTTGGTAGTAGGTCTAAAACGAGTGACTTATCTTGAAATCTGAGTGGAGGTGCAGCATGGAAATGAGAGGAAAAACTGAAATCCAGTGTAAACCAGTAGGCCAAATCCTTTGCAGTGGCTGGAGAGTTTTCTTGGAGAGCGATGGACAGTTCTCACTGGGGTGGCTGTGTGGTTCTTGGGGGGAAAATGCTGCCAAATTCCACTCCTGCTGGAAAGAGGCATTAGGGAGCTTTCTACTCATTTATGCTTTCTCTTTGTGCTACAGCTGCCTAGCTCCAGAAGGGATTCACAGCCACTAGCAGCAGAAGCAAGTAGCACGTGTTAATCTTCCTGGCCGTCTGTGGATATGCGGTGTGCTCATACTTCTGTGATTACACAGAATCATAGAATCATTAAGGTTGGAAAAGACCACTAAGACCATCTAGTCCAACCATAAACCATCACCACCATGCCCACTGACTGTGTTTCTCAGTGCCAGATCCACCACAACATACCCAGAGATGGGGGATAGGCCACTTGTGTATTTCCTGGCGATGCTCTCAGAGAAGGTATGCCTATAATGAAGCCTGCTTCTAACTTCACTCTTCTCCTTGCTTTCAGTGGGAAGTACTTGCTAAAACCCCCAGCATCTCAGCAGCTCTGCAGCATACATGTGAGTCTCTTAGTAGCAGCCTGCAGCATTGTGACCTTAAGGAGCTGCTTGCTTGGCTGCAGAGGAGGAGGATGTTAAATATCGCTCTGAAATCGCTTCTCCCATCTGTGTCCAGGAGCTCTTCCAACTCTCCTATGCCCTCTGTCCCAGACACCGGAACTGAACAACACTAATTTTGCATCCATACAAAATGAATGCAACAGGGAAGACATATGGTACTTGCTTTGCACATCCTCATCTGTGTAAATCAGAAGTAACTTGGCAGGGATGGAACTGAGTGTTTGCTTCTCCCATTGGCATCCCCTTCTGTCCCACGTCCTCCACCTGACCTGTGATGGTTGGACTTACAGCACATGCTGAAAGCTCTGTGCCTTCTTCCTCCCTTCTACTTCCTTGTGGCACGGAGGGACATGGTTAGTGAGCATGGTGGTGATGGGTTGAAGGTTGGACAAGATGATCTTAGTGGTCTTTTCCAACCTTAATAATTCTATACATTGGGATGCTGACAGCCCTACAGCCCTCTGAGAACCTCTTTGCAGCTCATTTCCAACAACCAAATGAACCCTAAATGGATGGAGTCGCTTACTGCTGGCAGTGAATCTTCTTGGAGTTTTTCTCTGTCTGATATTTGCCTGGATTTTGTCAGTTTTATCTAACTCTAGCTTTTGCCAGAGATATTTTCAGTGAGTGAATTGTCCGCCTGTCTCATGTGAAATATTATTCTCTTGCAAAAGTGGAGGCAAAGCATTCTAGAAAAAAGGCAAGGAAACCTGCCTTTAGCATCTCAGAAAATATGTGGAAAAAGGTTTTTTTTTTTTTCTTTAAACAATTCTGTGAAATATTTAACAGTTTGGGGAAGCCATGAAAGATGGATTTGTATATACATGTCTTCTACTTCTGGAGTAGATTTTAGTGTTAGCTTCTCAAGGATGTGAGCAGCTTGATTTAAAGACCGTTGTTACTGAAATGATTGGGGTGATAAGTATAAAAGCATTTGTGCATTGTCAGAGTGGAACAAGGGCAGTGTCGCAGCCCTGTGGCGTTTGTGGAGTGTTACCTGGGGAAAGGTGGCTTTTAAGCCTTTTTTTAAGCAAAGCACATTTATTTGTGTGCATAGAAAGACATTTCATCTGGAAGAAGAGTGTTGTGCCTAGAATGATTAATTAACCAGGTGGCATTTTACTGCCTGTGGAGAATTAATCTCCTAATCAGTTTGTCTTTTACCTGTGATCCCTTGTGTCCTCTTGGGAGTAAGGCTTCTCTCTTAAGCCACCCTGAATTCTGGTGAGTTTGCATTACCAGAACTCATTTCTTCAGTGTAGTTTGCTTACAGGTTTTATCTGATATTCTGTTTCGTTTGTGTACTCTATCTACTTGTTTCCTGACATCAGCAACAGTTTTCACTCCTGACAGGGACATAAGAAGGAGTAACCTGGAAAGAGCCAGATGTATTTTATTATGGCCTGCACATCATCGACTGTACTGCCTGGTCCCTGGTGATTTCACTAATCTTATGATTTTGCTAGTGATCAAACAGAGAGAGCACAGCTTGACTTGGAGATGTGGGCTGAACAAGCTGGATAGGCAAAAGAAATAAATGCCTAATCCACAGTGTTAGCTTTTGGGATCATTTCCACGTCACCAAGCTTTGGGTAGAGCTGGAACGGTCGCCTTCATGCATTTGTTAGTAGCTTCTCTATGCAAACGTGGAAGGCACACAGCAGGAAGATGCCATAAACTCAGAGGAAGACTGGCTGTTCTTCAGGAAGAGCAAAGCAGACTTGACTCTGAGATGATGTTCAAAGCACAGTTTCTGTAAGAAAGAAGGTGAGAACCTGTGCTGCATCACATGAAGCATTTTCAGGAGAGATCGGAAAGTGTGCGTGCTCCAACCCACAACTCATTAAGACAATTCTGTGAAACGGTGTCATCACACTAACAGTAATTCAAATAGGTGCGGGTCAGTAGGAAAACACTAGGATTATCAGGGAACTGGGAAGGCTCAAACCAAGAAAATAACACCTTGTTTGTGTTCCATTCAGCCTAGAGAGCCAAGCAGTGCTATTTTTAAATTGCAGGGATAGATGCTAAACACATGGATGTGCTTGGTACAAGAACGAGTGGGTGTAAGTTGGCCATGAATAAATGCAGCCCGGTAAATGAGCAGCGTTCTGGAAGAGCATCCCAGAAAGTGTTGTGGGTTAGGGTTGCATTTTAAGACCAAGTTTTAAGAAGCGTGATCGATTTTTGAAGAGGTTGAAAGAATACCATTTCTGGGATATCGAAGGATTGGCTTAGAAGACCAGCGAGGTCCCAGCTCAGCTCCTGTGCTGCTCAGGAGCACTCTGTGGATCAGACGATCTCAGTGAGTACATGAGTTTTCTTTTTCTTGGGTTTTCTATCTGAACTGTGTGACATTCCTGGAGTAGAAAGAGCTGGGATCTGGGTGTTTGGATGGGGATTGCGTTTCCCATCCACACACTTTCGGATAGCAAAGATGAGTGCAGCTTAGTGACCCCCATCACTGTGTGGATCGATTCCTTTGTATGCTGCTTTTGTTTAATCTCAAAGAAAAAAAACACATCCCTTTTGCATGCAGTTCAGGGTCCAGTGTGTTCACCCATGTGTTGAATAACAGCTTGCAAATCATTATCTGATCTGCACCTGGCCATGAAACTCCCAGTGACCTGCTCACTGGTACTGCTATGCACTGCGTTCTCCTGACACATCTCTGTGGAGTGTGCTGCATTGTTTTCAGAAGAAATATGAGGGTAAACAACAGAAACTGAAAACAGCCACAGAGGATGGAGGTGAAGCATGTAACTGGTGCTGGAAATACAATCTTTGGTCTAACTGCCCACTCTAGGAAGGGCTGTGTGTATTTGAGTAGTGCCAAAATGAAAGATGCTTGACCTTTGCTATCTCTTATTGCCAATTTAAAAGGCCTTGTGTGCAAAATGCATCTGGTTTTGGTTAGTACCCCACAGAGTGAGTTCTGCAGCTGAGCATCACGGGCTGTAAAACTACGAGTCTCCCTGCAGTCTTCTCCAGGAGAGTCCCTGTGTCTCTTGAACACAAACGTCTGGCTTTTCCTACAGGATTAAGGCATGAGCAAGAGCAACAGCTCTGGGAATTCTGTGCTGTGTTCCTAATTAGCATATTTAGGAGTTATATGAGTTTTTGCAGTGGACTGCACAATTAGTTTTACTGAAGATTTTTTTTACCTGCTGTCCCAGCTCCAGTATAACCAATGGCTCTTCGCAGCTGCACCCAGGTTGTGGTGTTTATAAGGCTCTGACAGGAAGAAATCCATCTTCGGTGAATTAGTCTAATTTAAATGAATTGAGACTTTTTGGTATCTGCAGTCCGCTGGAGTTAAATAATAGCATAGTCTGTGTTAACAATTGGTAACATGCTGAATAGCAGGGCTCCTGGCTGGCTTTGTAGGTCATATAGGGCACTACAGCTGTAGGACCAGCAGTGGAAAGCACTGAGCAGCGGAAGATTGTGGTTCATCATCTCAACTCTGCCACCACCCAGCTGGATAACACTGGGAGAACCCCCCTGTCAAAACATTGTGTTCACTAGGAAAATGCAGGCTGATCTTACTGTCTGTGCAGGACCCAGCACACCAAGGTCTGGGTCTTAGGTGAAGCCTGGAATCAAAGGCAAATAACCTGGCGTCTGGGAATTGCAGTGATGGAGATCTGCATTGCTGCTCTTTTATATTTGCCTGTGGCAAGTGAGAGTGGGCACTATGTTATGATATCACACTGTAAGTTGCTTGGTGAGCTGGAATCAACCAGAAGCAGTGCTGTGATTTGTGAGTGCTTTGACATTTCTTGTGTTTTTTAAGAGCTGCTGTTATTTTTGCTGTGGGTGGCAGGACCTAAACAAAAAGGTTTGGGCATCCCCTCTGTGGTCTGGTGTCAGTAAGTTCTTTGTATGTCAGCTTGGGTGTTGACTCATTAGACAGCCTGACAAGCACTGAAATGCTGTTTCAGGGCAAATTTTGATGCTAGGTAGACTTTTTGTTTGTTTTTAATGTAGTTTTAAATCTGTTATTAGAGAAGCTTCAGGCAGAGATGCTCAGAGAAGTACCTGAAATGGGAATGGCTAAAGCTTCATGGATTCTTTGGAAATGTTTCCAGTCCCACTTTAAAATGAACTCATTTTGTTCCAGCTTGGCAGCGATATGAGGAATTGATGTAGAAGAGGGAAAACATCAGAGTTAAAAGAGATTTCAAAAACACCCCAGGAAATGTTCCCAAACAACCACAAACCTTCCCCGGAGACCCAATCCACATATTAGAGAGCTCTAACTGCACATATCAAACAGTTCAAGAAAGAAAACTTGGCCTCTGTAGCTGCTGGGTGGAAGGAGCAGGCTGCGATGGGGTGCCAGAAGTCTCATCCAGCACAGGAAAAGCCACCGCTGTGCTTTGCTGCCCCAGCCGTGAGTCAGGAAGCCCTTCAGGAAACTCATAGCAAAATTCATCAGAGGGGGACAGTAATGATTTCCCTTTGCATCTTGCAAGAATATTCTGCTTTACAGATTAATGTTCTCCTTCAGGCTCTTGTAAGAATATTCTGCTTTACTGATCAGTTCAGCGTCGCCATGGGAAAACAGTGTTTCCGTAGCCTTTGACACAGTGCGGTAATGTATTTTGGAAAGGAGGCTGGCTGCTGGGCCAGATCCACACTCCTGCAAGTTGTCTTTGCTCTGTTGCAGCTGGCCAAAGAAACCTGCGCCGTGCGTCAGGAGGAAGAATCTGATGTGGTAAGGGAAGAGAAAACATGCTGCCTTGCACAAGTGGAGTGGGTACTCACGTGACAAGTGGGGAGATGGTCGTCGGCGGGGCAGACCTAGACTTTGCTTTGTGCTTGAAATACTGGATTTTATCTCTGTAGGAGATGAAAGCAGCCATTGCTGTCTTAATACACCAACCACTGACAGCTGCTCTGGTGTAACAGAGTGCTTTCCTCCAGGAAGCTTGTGAGGAGGCTTGAGTGAAAGAAATCCTGTGAAGTCAGCAGTGCTTTGAAACACTTGCTTGGTATTTGTGATGGTGCTGCAGCTCACGTTCCTTTCAGCATGTGCAGGAGTGCCAGCTGGGATTTATGCCTTGTACCAGGATACGTTCTCACTCCTGTTTGATTAAAAATGTGGAAGGGAACCTTTTTCAGCCAACTCAAAGCACGCAAATCAAGATGACTTTCAGTAGTTGGTGGGAGCCAAATCTTGATCTCAATGCCAAATTATATTACTGACAGCAAGCCAAGGTGTTGGTCCCAGATTTCCATCAAGGTAATTGGAGCTAGGATGAGGATGTACCCTTCCTCCTTTAACTTTGTGGTTTGGATTCCTTGCTCCAGGTCATCTCAAAGGGGTGCAGAGCCCTGAAGTTCTGATGTTCCTAGCTTCTGTGGTCACCCTGGAAAGCCCAGCTTGGTTTTGCCACATGTGTTCATATCCTTATTGCTCTGGCCACGACCAGCCCTAAGAGAGAAAGCACCATTCCCAGTCCCTGATTCACACCCTCCAGCAGACAGCTGGCTGACATAAATTACCTTTTTGCTAGATTTTTTCCAAAAGCAGATCTGCTGGTGAGGAGATGCTCTCTGAGGTCGGTATGCTGGTTGTTACTTCCTTGAAGGTCTGAATGCCTAGGAATGGTAACCCGATCATTAGTGGTCACTACAAGATGTATATTTGATCCCATGTCCCGCAGCCTTGTTTTTTGCCTGCTTTTGGCATCATTGCATGACAGAAGCATGTCAGAGCGAGACAAGAGAATATCATAGCCCTTGGTACTAAGTGCCAAACTGTTGGTATCAGGCCACTTTACTCCCTGGAGTAATGTTCTGCCTTGAAGCCTGCAAGGCTATCAGTGAACGGGGAGGGAAATGAAGAGCATGGAAATCAGTGCAACCAAGGGGAGGATGAGAGAATGCCACTCAGAGACAAAATGTTGTACTTATGATTATATACTTACGATTATCTAGCTGTGGATGCCCCTGTTCATTGCAAGGGAGTTGGACTAGATGACCTTTAAAGGTCTCTTCCAACTCTAAGGATTCTGTGATTAAATTGCAAGAGGGGTTATTGTTGGAGAGGCAAAGGAACGTGAATTTGCAAAAGGGGCAGCCCTGGTGTTGCTGTGAATCAGCATTTGTGAGCTCCTGATATTAGTTCAGTAGCTTAAAGGGATGATTTTTTTTACCTTCTTTCAGAGGACTAATAATTAGCAAATCTTAATTGGAAATTGTGTTGTGGTCTAAGAAAGGAGTCTTTATTTAAACATGATGGTAAGAGCAACCAAGCGGGGAAACAAGTCTTCAGTTTGTATTTCCAAGGCTTCCTGTTCCCTGTTGTCACTATACCTGGTGAATTACTTAACTTCTCAATACCTTCCTTTAATGTTCAGAAAAATGAGAATAACAATGCCTGTCCTGTGAGGAAGAATCCTTTGCAACACTTTTGAGAAATCACAGTGGAAAGGGGCTTTAAAGATGGAAGAAGATAGTATTTGTGGTTCCAACACTTGGTACCTTCGGAGCCACTTCTGAATTTACATCCTGCCTGTAATTCCTGTGTTCCCCAGAGCACGGTACAGCAACAGTGTTAGTCCAGCCCATCAGTACAGGTGTGTGTCTTGCTCTGGTTGCTGTGCCTATGTAGTGTTTTTCTCCTCGTTGTTAATTATGCAGCATTTCTTCCTGTGTTTAGAGTTCTTTTGGCTGTTTGGTGGGGGCTGTCCCATAGAGCAGCCGATCCTCATGCCAAGGCAGTGAATGCAGTGGTCCTGTAGCCCTCTTTTTGTTTTCTGGGTGTCAGAGTGGGGTGGCATGGTTACTGAGGGACGTACCCTATAGGCTGACAGCTGGGGCCAAAGGCAGAGCCCAAGTCTTGCTCCTTTGGAGTGCTACAGTTTCCTGCAGTAAGGATGTTCAAGCTCAAGAGGACGGCATTTTTACTGCCAGACATGTTTCTGATCTTGGCTTTAAATAGCAACATGTGTTGTCCATCTGGGTGAAGTTAAGGGCTGGTTGCTGTCTCTGTGTAGTCGCAGACCTTTATTCTAGGTGCAATAAAGTGTCTGTAGGCCCAGCCAACGATGTAGGAGCATGCAGCCCGAGGGGAGGGGCTGCTGAGCGCGGATGGGATGGAAGCAGTGTGACACAGGCACTCGGAGCTGAGAGGAGTGGGGCCAAGCGGTGCAGAGAGATGCACGGCTCCCTGCTGCAGTGCAGCCTGTTAGAAGGGTGTGCTCGGGTTTTGGGTACCCAGATGCTGCCTTAGCTGTATTTATCTCCTATCACAAAGCAGCTAGGGGGATTGCCTGTAGCTTTTAGTCTTACTAACGTGCAGCTGCTGTTTGGTGATATTTTGTTTCATTGAAACTTGCTGTAGAAATGCTGCTGGTTCTTGTAGCAGAGTCGGCAGCAGCAATACTGTAAATCTCTAGTATTAGGTGATTGACGACATCCCTGCAATATTTTGCTTTCTGACCAGGCCCCCAAAAGCACCTTCGCTGTGGCTGATTACTCGATGTTGACCAGATAGAAATTTGACGGATGGCTGTGTCATCCTGAAGGTCGAAGTTCTTGTTCCTAAGAAATCTCTCCTTTAGAAGTGTTTATGGTTCCAGCAGCATGGCTGGGAGGGGATCGAAGGGACTGCTGGTAGCATGGCATGGGGCACTGAGTGGTGCTGGGCATGTTTCAGCAGCAGATATGTTTCTGTTGTTGCTGTGATTTGCATCCCAGTAACAAGTTGCTGCTTTGAAGATGGCTTTCCTTTTTTCCTAAGGGCCATTACTGAAGAAATCCATAGGCAAGATCTAAAAGCCTCTGTGTTCATTGAAAAATTGAGTCTTACATCCTGGTGATAGGGGAAAGCTTTCCTGCAGGTTTTGTCCAAAGATTGTTTCAGTAATTTGTTCTTTAACACAATTCTTAAGAACATAGATTGCTCCAAAAGTAATGTGTCCTATTTATGTCCATGGAAAAAACAGATACAAAGAGCACAATAATGTTGTTTGGTAGATCTCATTCTCAGCTAGGAAGTACTCTTTTTCAACATAGTCACCACCATCAGCAATTCATTTTTTTGCTAGTGCCATGCTACTAACATCTGTCCACCTCTGACATTGTGGGCAAGCATAATAAAATAGGAGGCGTTACTTTTGGAGCAGCCTTCGTAGTTTTCGTTTTAGTAGTCTCGGATTACAGCAGTGTGGATCCAATTCACAGTCACCTCGCTGAGGTTTCCATATTGTGATTGTCATAAAGTGTCTCTCTTTGAAGTAATGTGGTTGCTGGCAGAAGGAGATTCAGAGTTGCCCATTTTAATCAAAGCCTTTCATTGCAAATGCAATTTTTAGTTTATTTGGGATGACAAGAGTTTCTCACCACGTGAACTTCCCAAATGTGGCCCTGAGCAAAGTCACCGTAGCTGCTGAAAGCAGCCAAAAGAATGCAAACAGTGCTCTCTGTCCTGTATGCAGATATAGTCCCTTGTGCTCAGTGGTGCGTGTGACCTTTTTCCTGAAAAAAGGACTCATTTTTTTTCTTAGGAGACGATTTTATTTTTATTCTTTCTAGTAAAATATTCCATGTATCTTCACATAGCAGGTCCCTTTTTCCTCTTTTCTTTTTCTATATTCTGAGGATTCCTCATATATAGCAGCTAAGGAAAAGGACAGATATTCCAGAGACGACATATGAAAAGAGACACCCACAATTTATATATAAATACACATAAATAGCTTTAAACATAAATAACTTTTGATGTAGCTGTGAGTGGCACGTTTCCTGCTGGACGCAGAAATGCAGGTGAAGGGTGCTGCTAGTTGATGAAGAGCAATGCAATTAGTATGTTGGACTCCTTCCTAGCAACTCTGTTTTCAACCCTATAATATTTTTTCCTTCTGACTGATGTGAAATGATAGCTGGGGGAAGGAAATCAGCTGCATTTTCAGTATCTCTTGCATCCAGATTTTGTGCCTTTGGCTGTAAGGGAGAACAGTGCCCAACTTTTGACCTAGGGAGAATGTGATGGAATGAGGAAGGATTCAGAGCTGGCAGAAGGTTGCATTAGAATCTTCTAAAGCATGCACTGATTTCAGGCAGGCCTGATTTGTGCACCAGCCCCTCACTCTGCTTACAGAAAGGAAGAGCTGCCTCGCTGCTCACAGTTTGCTGCCCCTTCCTTGTGTTTGCATTCGGTCTGCTCCTTTGTGAGCTGAATGCCTGGTTGGACATATCATGTTAGCTCACTGCCTTTTTTAAGCCTTTAGAAATACTCACTGTTTCTGAGACAGCACAGGACCTTCAGCCAGGGATGTCAATCGCAGTATTATATATAAAACATTGTCAATGTTTTTTTCCCATCCTTGACCAACACAGTTGATCTGATTGGGACCTGTTTGTTTACTGTCTGATTTTTATCTTTGGGAATTCTCACCTTCTCCCAGCACTCAGGCATCCTGGGATCTCTGCTACCCCACTCAGCAGTGCTGCATGTCCTGGGCTTTGGGTAGTTCTTGTCCTTATGAACCTCCCTGGTGCTCTGCAGGACCCTGCCTGGGGCTATTGGCATGGGTACAATGGAACAATCCCATTTCCCAAGGGAGTTTCAGCCATTCTGTTCTTCACTGTTCTGTTCCCGCTGGTTCAGTGTTGGGCCCGTCACTGCAAGTGAGGGTACACTTGCAGTGTAGTATTTCCTATGGTTTGACAACTAGTGAGGAGGAAATTGGGGTGTCTACGCAGCTGTGGAAGGGCTAGCGTCACTAGCATCATCAAAGCGCATGCTGGGCAAAGCACTGGAAGAAAACCAGAGTGATTTTGTGCATGGAGAAGTCGGAGGGGAAGGCTTTCTTTAAGCTCCTCTGCCGTCATGTGAACGCTTCTAATTTGTTGCTCCGTGAACGCAGCCCCTTCCAGAGTAATGAAGTTGTAAGCATATCCTCTGAAATTGATTGAAAGCCTAGTTGGCTGTTGAAAGGTATAATCCCACTTTAAGGACTCTCTCATTTAAAAACATAATCTTATTTTAAGGCTCTTGATATTACCACAGCAATGCTTCCATTTAGGGGGGAGGGAAGAGGAAAAGAATATAATTGGAATAAAAAAAGAGCTTACCATCTTCGTAAAACAGATGGTCCTTTCTCTAGCCACACGTAAAATAGTCCTGCTTGTGTGGGGATTTTCATGTAATTACAGCTGCCCTTGTAGTTTCCTCTTCTTTTTCTGTCCTTTTTGATTTTCTTCTGAAGAAAAAGGAGCCACATTCTATGTAGAGTCATCCCCCCTGGGATTTACAGGTCTGTGGGTCCTGCTGTGCACAGAACTCGCTGACTGTGCATATTCATCTCTGAGGATTTCTTCTCGCTGAAATTCAGCCAGGAAAACCTCTTCCTGGAAATACCCAATTGTATGTGGATGAAAGTCCTTCCTGGGGTGGGAGCTCAATTCCCTGTAATTAGCACCAAATTGTATGAAATCCTTTTGGTCAGGCAGTCACCTGGGTTGTGCCTTTAACTGGCTGGAAGAGCACTTGTGGGACTTGCCTATGTGATGAATTACAGCTGTTTCCCAGCTTGGAGGTGACCTGTTCCCAGTGACTATCAGTACCTCTCCTGCAGTCTGGTGAAGGGTCCGGGGTGCAGAGTGCCTTGATGCCCCAGTGAGTGGACTGAGTGGAGTGCCCTGATGACAGACCAACATTGCCACCTTCCTCTGAATTCACCCTTCACCCATGTCTCCAGGAGTTTGTGATCTGGGCCTGTTTGGAAGCTGAACCATGTATAAACCTGGAAGAGGTTTCAGTATACGCTGCCCTTAAGCCTGGGAGCAGTTTCAGAGTATTTGCGTCCATAGAACTGCGTGCGTGCCTCAGCCCATTGCTGAATGGTGTTTAAATGTATGTTGATGCACATATTTAAGAGCTCAGATAAGTACCTATGCTTTTGTTCAGTGTGGTGCTCCTAAGTCCATTGCACAATTATTTCTTTCAGCTTCTCCACTTTTCCTCCTGGATTTCCTAGTGTTTGAATACAAGCAAGCAGCAATACAAACCCCCAGCACGTGCCGTATGCTGCACCAAGCATCTCAATGCAGACAAGGAGTTTTGCAAGCAGAGTTGCTTTTGGCATTTGTGCAGAGTTCCCTTTCCCTCTTGCTGGCTATAAATCATGATTTATATTGTCCCTTGCTGCTAGGGATGTACAGACTTTTGGTAGATGTTTTGCCCCATCCCTGGAGACATTCAAGGCCAGGCTGGACGTGGCTCTGGGCAGCCTGGTCTAGTGGTTGGCAACCCTGCACTCAGCATGGGGGTTGAAACTCGATGATCGTTATGGTCCTTTTCAACCCAGGCCATTCTATGATTCTGTGTGGGGCTTGTGGGACAGAGGAGTTGATCAAGCAATTTGTCAGACCCTTAACTCTGATTTAATAATCTTGCTTAGGGTTTCATCATTTGAATTTCAAATTTTAGCCAAAGAAAAAATGACGTGGGGGGGTCACACAGCTACTGACCCAGGGCTTTTCTTCCCTAACTCCTCAAGTCCGTCGTGAGGGATTCATTTATGCCAGCTGAGGTTCTTCCCTGTAGCAGCTTCTTCTTCAGAAGGACAGAGGTGCCTGGAAGGAATAATCCCCAGAATAAAATATTTCTATGAATAGTACTATGCTTTTGTTATCATCAGCCACAAAGAGATCTTCCTTGGGTGCCTTGAAAATACCTACAAGGGAGAAGGCTAAAACATTTTAAATAATATCTCTTAAATGACAGTCGTTACTAGCAGAACATAACATTTCTTCGTAACATTTACATGTTTTGGAACAATATTCACAGTATGGAAGCTGCAAAGGATGGAAAAAAGAAAGGGAGAAATGGCATTGACTGTGTAATTTATTTATGAAGAAGAAAGGATTTTTCCTTTGTTTCTTTTTCAGACTTAGAAACAAGCAGCATAATGTGTCTGGCTTTTCCTGGTTTGCTAGGATGGACTTCAGAAGGCTGAAAAATATTCTTTTGCCATAATATCAACCTTTGAGAAAGTACTTCCTTTGGTGTGTTGCAGAGAGGTTGTGGCATCTCCATCCTATGAGCTTGGACTTGACCATCTCCTGCGGTGCTGGCCAACCTCAGCCAGTGTGGGACTTTGTGGTCTTACTGAGCTGTATGTAGGCACTGATGTTTCTTCCACATCAGCGTGGGAAGTGTATAGAATTTTGTGTATAGAAAAGATACAAAAGAACTAAGACGTCACAGGTAAAGGAGCTGTTCTTTTACCTCTTCTGTATGAAAAGGAAGGCTGTATTCTGATTAAATTCGGATCAAGCTATTGTAGTAGGAGCCTGCAAATGGGGGTAAAAGGAGCTGCCTTTGATAACAAAGGCAGCATCCTGAGCAGCATTACCATCTGCCACGAGGCTGAAGCATGCACTCATGACCTGCTTGTTTGCTATTGTTCAGTTAGCAAAATGGTGCTGTGCGTCTGCGGTGGGTTCTGCCATTGAGAAACTGTGACTCTGTGGCACTTTCCCAACCTGCAGCATAGCTGTGCTCTGGGAAAAGCTTTTAGTGAGTTTGTAGAAGGCGTGTTACTGTAAGTGTTGCCTGGTTAGTGCCCAATGATACTCCAGCTCTGCGAAGTAGCGCCCAGATCTCTGCAAAGCTGGCATGGGTATCATCATTTGTGAACTAATAAGCATGAGGCGTCCAGATGGCAGAAATAATGTGTGTTTTGTAGCAAAACCTAATGCTAGCTCCTTGTGATAACGCTCTGTTCCTTGAACTTCGTTAGCAATTTTCCATTCTAAAATGGTAATAAAGTGAGCGTTTGCTTATTAGTAATGACTGTCAAGCCATTCACCATCATGGAAATATCCTATTTCCATGGCTTTGATAAATAGCTGCTGGAGCTCATGAATTTTTAATAGTAGTCCTATATTTAGGGGCTTTCAGTTTCTGAGAGAGATAAAAGGCCCTTCGGAGATGGAGTTCTGGAAGTGCCTTGTCTTCTGCAACTGCTGATACCTATTTAAAGCCAGTGTTGTCTTTCTGATGTATGGTTATTATGGTGGCATTGACTGATACAATTTTTATGCTGGAGATTAGGCTCTAAGCCTGTCTGTCTTTATAAAGCAAAGCGCGTATCTGCAGAAGACCCTGCTGTGTGCTTTGCTTCATATGCATGTGATGCTTGTTCACTTTCCCTGATAATCATTGTATAAGACTAAGTGGGTTCATCCTGCTTTATCCTAAGGCTCCTCTAGATAGGGCAGATAAAGGTGGATGTAGTATTGGGGGTGCGCATACAGATAAATACATGTCTGCACACACATAGACGAGTGTAGCCTCCGTAAGGCCTTTTTAGAGACAGCTAAATGAAACATGTCAGTTCATATTTCACTGTCAGCCAGTAAATCAGTACACACACATGAACGTGTGCATGGAGGTGAATGCACCCATCACAGCGTGACTGTGCCCCTGCATGTCAGCTTGCTGGATTTCAGGTTTTCTGGTGCTCCTCCAGCTGAGTGAGTTCATCAGCAAGTAGGTAGTTAACCAGCGGCCAAACACCGAAGTCTTACGTGTCTTTTCTGCTTAGAAACCAGCTAGAACAAAGTGATGAGCAAAGGTGAAACCTCTAAGTGAAACGCCAGAGGAAAGTGCAGTGCAGAGCCCAGCATGCTCCAGCTGTTCTGCAGGTCGGGGCGCAGTCATGTCAGCTGATGGCAGCTCAAAGCAAAGTTGGTGGTGGATTTCCCAAGGAGCTGGGCTCTGATGGCTCACCCTTTCTGGCTGAGTCCCCCTAAACAGCAGAGAGCTCCTCTAACAAAGGTGCTCTTCTAGACAAAACGAGAAAAAGATTGAAGAACAACACTATGTAGATAAGTGAAAGCAGACAGAAGTCTCTTGAGCCTATTCCTGTGAAATTCAAGTTGAGACACTGGGGACAAAGCATCCCTTCTATGTAGGCTGTGCTGGAGAGCCAGAAAGTTCACTATTGCTGGTCTCAGCGTTCCATTTCAAAGAAGTATCGTGACAGACTTTCTGCTGCTGTCTGTAGCAGACCACTGAAGTCAGAGATCCTCAGTGCTAGTTGCTGGAGTGCCATTAGTTCAAGCAGAGCCATGCCGGTTTCCATCAGCAGAGGATGAATGTAGGTCACTGCATCTAGTTCTATCTGGGATCATCTTTGGTTTTCAGCTGGCTCAAGGTATGGCGTGCCATTACTGAAGACATCTAAATGTTTTCATGTTTTCGATGGTGTTCATGTGATGACCACTCAGATTGTACAGCCAAAAATGAGATGTGGTTGCTTGTCCCTGCAACAAGTCTGGTTTCATCTTCTCACCAGACGCAAGGTAGAAGCAGTGTAAGGCTGCAGTTGGGAGGCTCAGGATTTGCTTAATCTCTGTAAATGGGAGCCCAGACTGTTTTTAGAAAGTGATTTATCGAGCTTCTTGGGACAGCATGCATATCAGTCTTCACTAAAATGGCATTTGGCAAGCGCATGATTAATACATGTAATGTGAAGAAAAATGGCCAAATCTCAGCCTGAAGTATGGAAAGAACTAGTGACAGAGTAATTAGGTAACTTAGAAGCCTCCAAGCTGAGCCTGGATGTGATGAACTTCATGGTGTGGTGGCTGAAGAATGGGATTAAATAGTCCTCCAGCTGTTAGCACTGAGATCTGCTGGCTGTGCAGGTGGCATGGGAGTTTCGAGGGTCCTTGGTATGTTTGGAGGAGCAGACTGGTATTCAAACATCTGATAAACTGGAGACAAAGATTGAAAAAGATTGGATGAAATCCAAAGGGAGCCAGTGAGCATGCTCTTTTTGACATAGAGTTGATACTGTGCATAGGCAGAGTTCACTCTGCCTTGAGGTGACACCGTTTTGTGTTAGCCCTGTTTTCTACATTGTTCTGATTTGCAAAGAGTTTGTGCTTAATTCCTTCAGATATCTATAAAAACAAAGGAAAGCAACAGCCACCAGGTGTGGAAGCACAGCAGCAACCCGTGGGAGCTGCAGAGGTTGCTTTGTCGCTTGGAAATCCCTCCTCACCTGCTTTTCCAAAAAGGCTAAGGCTGCAAACTTCTCTGCAATATGTGCAAACAATTTTTTTTCTTGGGAGTATGCATGGAAATGGATCTATGGATGCCACAAAAATGCCTGTTCATGGGTTAGTGTATGTTCTTATGGGAATCAGGTCCTCTTCAGATAGGTTTTTGTAGGCTGATGTTGGTGGTCATTTGCTTCAGCAGTGTTGACAATGCTGGGCATGGTGTGCAAGACAGATTGCAGCAATCATCTTTTTCATTCAAGTGAATGCTGCTTGTTTACATCCCCAAGAATTTCCTTTTAGTGTACATCCATTAATCCATCAGAGTAAAGGATTATTCTAATTTTCCTCTTATAGATGTATTAGTTGTGTTCATCATTTTCACTTTGCAATCTTAGAATGGAAATTTAGTCTCAGTTTTACATGCGAAGAGCAAAAAGATGGATGTCTGAAGTATGTAACTCACTCTGATTTGCTAAAGGTATTTATTCAAAATGAGCCAGCCTAAGCACGTAAGTGCCTTGCCGATGATAGTGTTGAGATGGAAAAATGAGACGATAGCTTTGCTTCTGTTTTGACTGAGAGGGGGAAGGGAGCCAGTAGCTTATGTGTCTGGAATGTAAACTTAATGGAGAAATCTTAATAAATTTTGGGGTCCTATACTTGGAAAAACACGCAATATTTCATCCTGTGCAGATACACTCTGTGGTGGCAAGAAAGTAGCCAGAACAGAAAGAAGCACCTCTAAAAGGTTGTTCTGTGAGGTGATCTCATACATCAACCTTGCAGATGTTTACTCTGCAGAGGAACAGGTTCAAAGGCAGATGGAGCGCGCTCAAACTGCTGGCACCACAGTGAATAAATGACCCTCTGCACTGATGTAACTTGTACCTCAAAGAGCACGTGGAGTGGAGGTAGAGAAGCAGAGAGATGCGAGGTGGGGGGGCAAAGGCAGAGCCTGTCAGCTCTGAGGAACTGCTGCACGTCTATGTAGGTTGCTCCAAAAGTAACGCTTCCTATTTATTTCCGTGGAAACTGCAACAGATACAAAAGAGCACGATAACACTATTTGCTAGAGCAAATTCTCAGGTACAAAATACTACTTTTCAACATAGTCACCACCATTAGCTGTGCATTTTCACCAGCGATGAACAAGAGCTTGCATGCCATGCTTGTACAAATCTGCACCAGTGGAGGTGACCCACTGCTGCTATCACTACTGCTGAACCACAGCACCTCACCGTGCTCACATCCATGGTTTGGACTCCAGGTGCTGGGCTCTGCTGGTGGTCTGGGGTGGTCATGTGTAACATGCAGCCCAGCACAAGAGAGGACGGTGGCCCTTGCAGTCACATGGGGCTTTTGTGCCTCGCACACCGGGTTCCTCTACTCTAAGCTGGCCCATCTGTAGAAAGGACAGGACATTTGGCCTCATTGTCCAGAATTAATCTCCACATAATGTAAAACACTGATTACATCAAAGTAAGAAAATAGTTAATGGGATGCCTAATGTAAAATAACAAAGAGATTGTAATAGCTTTAAGCATTTAGAAATTTGAGGGAGCTTAAGGAGTATTAGAGCTGCTGCGCAGATGCGCTCTGCCAGTTTAAATGCTGAAATTCATTTGTGGGCTTCAAATCCCTGTGGTGCCAGCATGGGGACGGTGGAGTCTGTGGCAGCTGTGCAGCTGCTCTGGGCCATCCTTGGGGAGTGAAGGCCAGGTGAAATGCAAGGCAGGCAGTATCCTCCACTTGGATGGAATGACAAGGAGCCACAGTGGAAGGATGGTGTGAACCGCAGGCAGTTTGGGTTCTGAATCATGCAGAAACATCTCCTCCATTTCAAACCCATGGGCAACTCTGAATCCCTGGGATAAAGCTGTGTTTAAGGCGTAGGTGGTGTTGGAGGGCATTGAAGTGGAAGACACTGTGCTGAGGGTGTGCTGGAGGAGCTGTGGGTGGGTGAGGCCTGGTGTCTCTGCCTGGGTATGTAGGAGCTGGTGGTGCGAGCAGTGTGGGCTGCGGGGCTGAGGTGGGTGCTGTAATCTGGGCCTCACGGCCAACATTGTTCAAGGTATTGTTCAATATCTTCAGCAGTAATGTGGATGAAGGGATAGAGTCCACACTCAGCAAGTTTGCTGATGATACAAAGCTGGGAGGAGTGGCTTACACACAGCAGAAGGCTGTGCTGCCATTCAGCCAAGACCTGGACAGGCTGAGAGTTGGGTGGGGAGGAACCTGATGAGATTCAGTTAGGGCAAGTGTAGGGTCCTACCTGGGGAGGAATAATACATGCACCAGTACAAGTTAGAAGCTGACCTGCTGGAGAGGAGTTCTGCAGAGGGTTTAGGGGTCGTGGTGGCCAGCAGGTTGGCCATGAGCCCTGGTGGCCAAGAAGACCAATGGTACCCTGGGGTGCATAACAAAGAATGTCGCTAGCAGGATGAGGGAGGTGATCCTCCCCCTCTGCCCTGATGAGGCCACATCTGTAGTACTGCATCCAAAGTCATTTTTGGCTCAAGGCTGTTGCTGACCCTGTGTCCTCCTTGGATGTAAATGAGGAAGGACAAGGCTGAGACTTTAGCACTCAGTAACCACTAAAAAAAATGTCTGAGCCTCTAGCAAGGAGACAGCTGAGAGAGTTTCCTTTTATTTGTCTTTTTGTGGGAGGAGATTTTGGTGAAAGGCACAAGAAGAAATAGGCAAAACTGGAGCCATAGAGTCATGGTTGGAAAGACCAAAAGATCATCTAGTCCAACCATCAACCCATGCTCTAGGCCATGTCACTCTGCAACGTCTACCCTTTTCTTGAAAACCTCAAGGGATGGTGACTCCACCACCTCCCTAGGCAGCCTGTGCCAATGCTTGTGTGGTTTCCTGCAGTCACAAAGAATTCAAAGGTGTCATCCTCTCTTTTGCTTCCAGTTTGAAGGTGCCAACTTGCTAAAAGTAATACTGCTATACAATTACATCGCAGGGAGATCTGAAGTAATACCTGTCTGTGGAGAAGCACAGCCCTGCCCTATGCAGCTGGGAACAGTCTCAAAAATACTGCTTCTGATAAAGTTAGCGCTTCTGATACTGGAAGAATTTCTCAGCTTTGAAACACTCCGTGCCTCACTGTGGGAAAGGTAGTGGTGTCAGCAAGGCGATGAGGATGGTGAAGATCCCCATGACAGTCATAGGCAGATGGATTCTCTGGAACCCTTTTTCAGCCAATACACACAGATGTGTTGTCATTTTTAAGACCTCTTATCCTATGTGGCTAGTTCAGTGAGTAATTCAGAGCTTGCAATGGACCGTGCTGAAGTATATCCAGACCAATATTTATTATTTACATAGAGGTAAACCTTGTCTGCTCTAAACTGTCCTTTTTCCTGAATCATAGCCTCCAGCATCATCTCATCGTCTGGCACTGTTGTCCCATGGGCATGCAGTCCAGGTTCCCTTGCAGAGCCCTTATAGAGGAGCAGCTGTGGGTCATAAGCATTGTTGAGAGGTGAATTGTTTGCATCAGGTCAGCATCCATGTTGTGCCACGGGACACTGTCCCTGGAGGTGTTCAAGAAATGTTTAGATGTTGTACTAAGGGACGTGGTTTAGTGGGGAAATATTGGTGGTATGTGGTGCTGGATGATCTTGGAGGTCTTTTCCAACTTGGTGATCCTAGGATTCTATGTTGAAAAATAGTGTTTGGTAGCTGAGAATTTGCTCTATTAAAACAGTGTTGTTGAACTCTTTGTTGCAGTTTCCATGGAAATAAAGGAGGCATTACTTTTGGAGCAATGTACATAAATGATGGTTTCCCAAAACAAAGCTACAGAAAGAGATATTTACATTCAAAAGAAGTCCATGAAGTCCAGAATAGCTGTAATTAAGGCAGTAAGTTATTAGGAATTTCTAGTAGTTCATTTGGGAATGGGAACTAGTCAGAGATTTGTTCTTCTCTTGCTGTGGTTTTGCAAAGAACCTTCCTTGTGCTCATTATTTCTAACCACAGTGTGTCTGATAATGGATAATTTTGCACAAGTGTTGCATTTGTCAAGGGAGATAAACTTGGTCCAAGGCCAGCTGCGCTTAGGTCTGCAAGATCTATAACCTGTGGGCAATTCTGCCAATGCCTCTGTGCATTTCCTTCTACAAGCAGTAGTTGCTGCTAGAGATGTATGTGTGTGTGGAACAAACAAGCAGTGAGTTCCACTTGAAGATACGTTGGTGCAAATCAGCATGTGTTTCTTGGTGGGCAGGGTGGCCCCACACCTCCTCCTTTATTCTCTCTGGCTTTAATGGCGACCCAGCATCCCACAGGTGTGATACAGAAAGGCTTTTGGTCATTGTGATGGACTCAGTGGCACTGATTTGCAGCGAGGCTCCCTTTTGTGATGTTCCTGCTCTGTGTTGAGGGCTGCTGAAGAGCCAGCCTGGAAAGATTTAAACATTCTTTTGTTCAGTGTGCATGCCCTCAGCATCCTTTGTGTTAGGCATATGCCTTCTATTTCTCGGTGCGAGCGAACGAGCATGCATTAACCAAAGGAAATGGATGCATGCTTAAATTCATTGCTGAATGAACGTCCATCATAAATGTTTAATTTGGGACAATTAGCATTCATTGCTGCAAAGACACAGAGAATACTATTTGAACGCACATTGCTTGCTAAGAGCCAACCCTGGTGAACTGTCACAACACGCAGGATAGTGCCATTGGCCGTAAGGATGTTACATGACATAGAGGTGTGCTGTACCCACTACACTATTTTAGCTGCTTGTTTTTGGTCAGTAAGTGGTGACAGCAGTAAAACATAAGCAAAGTGATTTATTATGGATACATTAGTGTGGTTTGGCTCCCTTGAATTGTAGGTCAAGTTACTGTAATCCAAACACCATCTAAAAAAAAGGAAAAAAATACTCCCACAAGCTCACCCTGGCAGTCGCTGGACTGTGTAGGGACAGGTTTCAAGGTGCAGAGGTTACTGCCCCATGTATTTGGTAGAGCCAGTTACACTGTCAGGGGCTCAGGGAATGCTGCTGGACCTAGATAGTAAGCTAGCCGTTTCAACATAGTATTATTGCTGACTGCAAGACTTAGGTGAGAGCTTGCATCTGTCTGCTACACACTGCAGCACACGTGTGCCCTTTTCCAGCTGCAGAGGTACGGAATCACAGAATCATTGAGGGTTGGAAAAGACCACTCAGATCATCTGGTTGCATCACTGATGCTTGCTGAATGTTTCTAGAGGCCAACCAGTGGATGTGAGCACGGTGAGGCGGTGATGGCGCGTTTCAGCAGGGGTGACAGCAACAGTGGCTTGCCTCTGCTGGTGCAGATTTGTACAAGCGCAGCATGCAGGCTCTTGTTCATTGCTGGCAAAAAATGCATAGCTAATAGTGGTAGCTATGTTGAAAAGTAGTGTTTTGTAGCTGAGAATTTGCTCTATCAAATAGAATTATTGTGCGCAGCCTGGAGCATGCTGGAGCCTGGAGCTAGGGCAGCGTGGGCACTGGGCAGGAGGAGGCCTCCCCTTTGAGACCCGCTGTGCTGGATGAGGGAGCCTTGCTGTCTGTCTTTAAAGGACTTCAAAAGATGTGTCCTAGAAGAAGATCACTTTGCTGGGTGTTCCAAGCCTTTTGAGGCACCTGCTTCTCCACGGGGACTACTGGGGCTGGTATGGCCCTCAGGCTCCAGGCTGCTTGCCAGCAGAGTAATGGCAGAAGAAATTTTTCCTAATCTTTGCTCACTTGTGCATTTGTCTCTGAGACTTTTAATGACAGCTGAAGTAACAGCAATACTGTCAATGGCAATGGTCCCAAAAACAGTGGAGTTGAGCATCTTATGTCCTGGTTTCTAATCTAGCCCACTCATATAATTGTTTCAAGCAGTGACTCTCTGGAGCCTTATCTTCTATCCCGTGATGGGATGGGACATGCAGCCACCTGGGAAGCGCTCTTTGGAAAGAAGCAGCTAAGCAGGACACAGTAATTATCCTGGAAACCCATATACCAATGAAGGCTGGTGTCTCTACGCTAGGATGCTTAGGGTTTGCAGTGCCCAGAACTGATGCAACTTGCCTTTGGCCATGAAAGATTTGTGGGGACAGAATGAAAAAATGAACTGAGGTTTTGAATTTCTGAGAGTTTTTTTGCTAATCGATTGCCTAGACTGGGCATCCTTGTTTGTGCTGCTTCTGTGAAAGCCATGGCAGATTTCCCAAGAGTTTCCCTGTTCCTGGCCAGCAGTATAGAGTCTTTGTTTAAAAATAAGTGTACACTGCAGCTTTATGAATTATTGATCTAGACGAGTTTTTCTTTAAAAAAAAAAAAGCCAAAAACCCCACCTTCCACTCCATCTTTCTTTATTATTATTATTTTTAAGTCTTTCGTTCAAATGGACATAAATAGACCTTGAAGGAAGAGTTAACAGAAGTAGATAGTTGTCCTTGAGGAAACCCATAGGAGATTACTTTTCCATGTACTCCCGTCATCCGTCTCGAATGGCCTTGTCCCATTCCGCCTGCTTGATCTCAGCAGCCCTGGGAGCAGTTCTGCTAGCAACTTCCTCTTTCTTAAAGCAGGGGTGATTCATTGTGACATGAAACCTGTGCTACAGAGTGATAGAATTGTAGAATGGCTTAGGTTGGAAGAGACCTCAAAGATCGCCCAGTTCCAACCTCTGCCACGGGCTGGCTGCCCCCCTGCAGATTGGACTGCTCAGGGTCCCATCCAACCTGGGCACCTCCAGGGATGGGGCACCCACAGTTCTCTGGTCAGCCTGTTAGGATAGGAACTTCCTTCAGTGGAGCCATTTCAGTGGAAACCCAGGATTTTTCCTGGACACCACATTCCCTTCCCATTGCTGTGGGAGCATCACTGAAAGACACTTCAGGGCTGGAAGCATCAGATAGGTGAGGGAAAGGAGTTGAATGGAAAAGACTTCTGAAGGGCTAATTCTTCCTGCTGATACCCAGGAGAAGGGCGCAGCAGCGTTTACTCTTTGCATCCGCCCTGGCACAACGTGTGAGCTGCCTTGAAGGAGCTCGGCTCTGGCAGACAAAATCTGTACTGCGCCAGCAAATCCTCTGAACAGAGTGGAAATGCAGAGTGTTTTGTAAGTCAGCTAATGCCAAGGCTGAATAGGGTTCCAGTTTTAATGAAGCGCACACTGATTTAGAATAGCAAGACAAGAATTTATTCTAACTCGTTCTATTATGAATAAAATAACTTTCCTTTATCAAGCCTGGGTACAAAATTTTCCTCCGAATCTGGAGGGGAAGTGTGCAGGGCAGTATTCTTGTGGGACCTCTGCTGCTTTGTGCTTGGGTGCACTGTGACAGGGGCTGTGTCCCCAGCTCCCAAGTTGCTGCACGGCAGCTGCTGCCAATCTGAATATCCTCTGCTCCTCCAGGTCGCCCACCAATGCCAAAGAGCAGAACTTGTGGCATTAGTATTGTACCTAGAGACCAAACAGGACACGCTGGTGGAAGTGTTGAGTTTGAAGCCCTTGCTCTTCTGCAGTTTGCCAAATGCCTGCGAAGTCTGCAGGGTCAGTTAGGCAGAAATTTTTGGTTTAGTTTCATTGACAATGTTGGTTTTGTTTTTTTGGTGCTATCAAAATAAGCCTGGCAAAATCTTCCCCTGTATCCTCTATAAAAGCTGAGTGCTCTTTTGGGCAAAATAACAAACCATGAGCTTCTATACTAGCTAAATAGGGCAGCTGTTGGAGTGGTGTTGCAGAGGCACCTTTTCTTTTCAGAAAGGAGCTCCTCTGTTTTGCAGAGCTCTCCTCTTATCTATACTCATCTGCACCTGATGCATCTCATAAAAATTCAGCAGACTCCAAATTGGCATACATTATTTTGTAATTGCATGCATTCAAGTCTAAGCCACTAAGAACATTTGTGTTCAGACAATGTCTTGGAGCGATGAACACGTGAGATTTTTGCAGCTGAGAGGGTACATTTCATTACTGCATGGGGTGGGAACCTGAACCTGAGCAAGAAGTAGATGTTGCTGCTGTGCCCCAAAGGGATGGCTAGGATTCCCCATCTCCTTCCCAAAGCTATCAGCCTATTCTATTTTTACACTTTTTTTGTTTTTTTTTCTGCAGGCTTTTACCTTAGGTGCACTTCAGTCTCCTTGAACAAGAGCAGACTCTTGATGAGGGGGCTGGCTTTTCTGTCTCTGTCTGCTAAGAGCTGCTGTGCTAAATTCTCGGCAGCCGCAGGAGGGAGAGGGAAGCATATGCATGTGTGTTAGCAAACCATTCTGCATGTGGCTAAAAACATCCTCCCCCATGTTTCCTTTGCGGTGTCTTATGGTTTGGTGAATGGCAAGGACAAGTTTCTTTTACAGTTTTGTTCAGGAACATTTGGTTTTCATGTAATATTTTACTCCTGGCAGATGAATCTTGCTGTCTAAAGGGAAGCCCCAGGTTCTGGAGGTCCTCATGCGGGGCTTCCTGTTTGACGCTGCTGTTGGTTTCCCTGTGTGTGGGTGACTCAGACCCAGGAGTCAGTGTGGATGTCCGTGATGAGAGATGTTTGCTGCTACATAAGGGTACAGGTAAAAGTAGTAAATGGAGCCTTTGGTCAGAGACCACTTATGTAAAAAAGAGTGTTTTGCTTGGATGCAGTGCAGGGGTAGGTTGCTTGCTTGTGTCTATAACAAACCTGATGTAGCTACTTCTTGCTCAGTTACTGCTTATTAAGTGGCAGAGCTGTGAGAGTTATCTGTGTTTTTTCCATTTAATCATCTGCGGAATTGCTAATTAAATTCCAATTGCTGAAGCTTTACTCATGATAATAATGTGAAAGCCAGGAAAAAGCAGCTTGATTTTTTCCAACTCAAGACTGAACGTGTAGAAGTTACCATTAGAAGAAAACTATTATTTCAGCTTTTATAGCGCAATTCAAATTGGAATTACTGAGAAACACTCAGAATGCCAGAACATCCTCCTTGCTCTTGCTTTTCAGTTTATTACCAAAAGCCATGCCTGCAACCTAATTGGCAGACTGTCTTTAAGTGCTTTATAATCCAATTAACAGCCAGAAATGTAATAAAGCATTTGAGTAAATGAAAGTAATTTATCTTTAAATGACTTGCAACAACTTTGCAACAAAGGTTATCCAATTATATTGCATGCTCTTTTCAACTGTTATACCGATTACTTGACTTTGGAAAGAGAACTGCTAATCTAACAAAAAGATATTGCTCTTAATGAGGGTACACTGAACAAATTAAATCGCTGAGCTGTTTTCTGGATTAGCGTAGTGGGACGTTGGTTTTCCTGGATGCTTGTTAGTCTGTCATTTCCAAGACTCTATGACGCTAGTGCACTTAAACCTGGTGAGAAATCCAGGGTGAACTGCAAGCCTCCTTTAGGGAGGATCTGTATTTTGCTGCACACTCCACCACTTCATGGCTTGAACTGAGACGTAGCTCGTTTGAAGGTAGCTGATGTGTGTTGCATCCAAATCCCACGTAAGCAACAGAGTGAACAAAAACTGATAGGGCAAATAAGACAAAATCCAGTAATACTGTACAACCATTTCTTCCACTATGAGGGTATGGGGGCTTACTAGAGACAGGAACATTTGTTAGTTGTTGGGTAATTCGGGTCTTCATCTGTATCATCATGAGTTACATTTCTGGAAACATCGGGAATATGTGTACAACAATCGGTGTTAATGATTGCATATTGGTAATCCTTTGGGCTGCGGTCGATATGTCTAATGCCATGCCATTCTATAGAACGATTTTGCATATTTGTTCTAATTCCTGGTTAATCAGCCCAATAGCTTAATGGGTTAAATTTAGTGCTGCTGCAGCATGGTTAGCTAATGCAATACTTGATGACTGCAGCTTGTGGGGAGAAGATGGCCATGGTATTGAACGACCAAGCAGTTCGTTTATATCAATGTTTGGTGAGAAAGATTTGCCAATTAGTTGGTGTTTGTAGTAATTCAGAGTGTATTGCACAGGGCACATAGAGCCATCCCCAAGTACACTGTCTAGTCCAGTTGAAGGTAAGTACAGCCAGCCATATTGACCACAAACCTGCAAAGAACCCCATAGCATCACGTGCATGGAAGACTTATTAGGACCCTTATTCAAGGATTTGGGTAAGTTATTATTCTTAGACCAGCCTTTGGGTAAAGCTCCTACCCACACATCAGTTCCACTTGAAGAGTTCCATTCAACACAGTATGGCACCTGGTATCTTACCCTCACTGCTAAAGCTGAGAGCCAGTCTACGCTGTTCCATACACTGTGATGATCCATCAGGCAATGAGGTCATGCGTGATTCTGCATTCAGACTTCATCCATTGCTTTGGCAGTCATTTCATCGAAGGTTGGCTGTTCATTTATGCTTACAGTTCTATTCCATTGAAGAGTTCCTTCTACAATAAAAATTGGTATGTCAACAAGTATTTTAAGTGGGCCAAGTACCGAGCACCTGGGGAGTTACAGAACCTCCCTTTTCTAATAACATTCCTGAAGGAGCAAGGAAGCTGCACTGTTTTGGTCCTACCTGTTCATCCCATGGCCATTCTGCCAGGTGACTGCTAGGTTCAAGACCAACAGTGGCAAGGAGCAGTAGGTTGTCCATGGTGCCAATTTCCAGCTTAATATGTTTTTCAGTTCCCTTCATCTGTATCCTAAATTGAGAAGCCCAGGCAGCGTGTAGCGTGCGTAAAGCACTGGGTTATCCATCTTGAGGTCTTTCGTTTAAGTTTTTCTGATACCTCTATAGTTATATTGTCCACCTCTTCATTGACTGTCAGCCCAAAGTGCTGTTTTCAAAATGACATTGTAACGTTCTGTAAGACCTGCTCCGGTGGGATTGTATGGTAAGTGAAAACACCATGCAATGTTATTATCTTTGGCCCGTTTCTGTACAAGAGTGCCAGTAAAATGTGATCCTTGTTCACTTTCAGTGACTTGCAGGGTCCCATATTATGCCGTTAGTTTGTGAGTCCTCTGATTGTATGGGCCTGATCAGCTCGAGGCACCGAATAGGCTTGTGGAAGGCTTCTTACTGTATCTGCATAGGTCAAGGCATATTTTGCCCCTCAGACCAGGGGCAGAGGGCCTATATACTTGATTTTCCACTGTAGGAATGGACTATGTCTTCTGGCAAGGTGGGCTGTTGTTAGGAGGATGCCTAAGGAGAAGTATAACTGTGTACAAGTCAGTTCTGCCCATGCTGACTGCTAAAGACAGGGTTTACAGAAGCTGGACTTTGCATTTAGATACCATGCTTGATATCGCCAATGGATAGTGAATGGAGGGTCTTCTTGTGGACCTTTCCTACTTTGTTGCCTGTCAAGGCATCCTCAGCAAACCAGTACCACATTTTTATAACATGCTACGTGATAAAAGTACCTCTGCACGCTTGCAAAATGTGCCGTGTTGTAATTTCAAAAGGTAGAAGGAATTAGAGTTACCATGTTTAGCACATTACATTCTAACCATGTGAACTGCTTTCTTTTCCCCTTTCTACTTTCCCACTTCCCACTCAGGGAAGGGAAAACTTCTATGAGCTACCCGAGGGCAAGAAGGTGTTGTAGAGCACTGGGGAGATCACAGTCACAAGAAGATGCTGGCATTTATTTTTTGAGATTTGAAGGCCTTAAACTTATCTTAGTGATTGGAAGTCAATAAAGAAGATCTAGAGATCACATCAAGTGGGGCTGTCATCTCACAGTGTAGTTGTATCAAAACAGAGACCATGAGTCTTGATGGTGGGATTGCAGAGAAGCATGGTTAACCCCTTGTTCTCAAGAAAGTTAGCCTAAATTTATGGTGCGAATAATGACGTTGGATACAGGATCCACTGATTCCGAGTGAAGCAGCATCTGATTTGGGTGTTGTTTTTTTTTTTTTTCTCTCCTGCTGTATTATATTGTTACTTGAAATAATTGTTTCTGCATGAAGTTTCTTCATGGTTCACTTCTGCCAACAGATGCTCTTTCTGAAGCTAATTAGAGCACGGGTCCTGCCCGAATCCTACAGCATAACTGCAGAGTGAACACTTATATCCTCCATCCAAAACAATAATGACTTTGCCTTTGAGTTTGCTGCAGGGAAAAAACTGCTGTTGGGAATGTGTACAGGCTGTGCCATGGGAGTCCTTGAACACCATCCTTGCACATGTGGAACATAGCTGTTGTCTTGTGGGGGTCTGCAGCTGAGCTGGGGACCTGGGGCTTGGCAGCCTTACACAAGCAAAGCGATTATCTTTGGTTGAGCACAGGAGTATGCAGAGAAAGTGTGAAGTCTTACTGGTTATTATGGCATAGAACATAGCAGCTCCACAGAAAACTCACTTCTGACGCTTCAGGTATGTGTTGCTCTCTGCTTCAGGAGGTCTCTGACTGACCTTTCCCCATCCCTGTATGTAGGGTTACAGCTCACAGGACTTCACGGTAATCCTAAGCCTTCCCTCCTAACCCAAAGGCTTTTGCACACTTGGTTTTTTTTTCTAAATATCTGACATGTCTTTGTGAAAACCTCCTATGCATCTCTGCTGCCATACATCAAAGATCTCATTCATGTTGAGGACCTCTCTGAGGAATCCGAGTGAAATTTGAAGGTAGAAGAAAGGTTCATTTTGATCTGAAATGCACAAATGATCTGTAAAGCTAAAAAGTGGGTAAGGTGAAACAGTTCTTCCTCCATATCTGGCACTCAGTCTCTGTCGACCGCTATCTTGGATTGCATCCTCTTTCAGACCTCAGCTCATTGTCTAATACAGCAAGTTATCCTAGGAACTATAAGGGGAATTCCAGCGTCTTACCATTACTCACTCAGTGAGGGCAATAAGAGGCACCCAGGCAGGGAAAAAAGTTTGAACAGTTGAAAGGGAGTTTGCTGCCAAGTGACTACTGTTGGGAACAATGCTCGGAGGACGTTGTTGTTCATGTGGAGAATGTTCAGTATTTCCAGGGATCAGTGAATGTTACTTGCACAATAACGCTGGAGGACTCCGTGCTGAGAAGTCAAGAGGAGAAGAGTCAGAGGGAAAGCTTCACTCCTGTGGCATGGGAAACATAGCTGTAGAGAGGAGCAAAATGAGCTGTCCTCGGGGGCTGCATTGTCAGGAAAAGCAAAGTACAGGCTTAAATGGCACATGATGTCCTCTCTGTGCCCGCAGAGGAAACGACATAGCATGTCTCCAAACATTGGCAGCTGCGGGCAGCCTCTTCAAAGTAGGCATTTTGTGTGTGCAGATGAGGGGGAAGGAATCAAGCCAGCATGCATTCAGATGAGACAGGTGCTGCTTTCCCGCGGTGCTAATTGCAACTCTCTACACTTACTTTGTAAGGGATCAGAGAGCCAACCCCATTTCTTAGCAATGCAGCAGGACATTATCTGTATCATCATTAAGGTAAAAGAAGCAGAGGAGTAAGGCTGAGACACAGAGCCCTGCTGTAGGTGTGGGTACGGATCAATGCTGTGTTAGTAGGAGACTCTCTGAGATTTATTTGGAGTATTTCTAGCACCTGCCCTCTGCTTTACCCATCCCATCCATTTCCAGGTACAAAACCATAAGCTAGAAATGCTTTCTGGGGGTGACCTGTTGGCATCTATGTGAATATGCTATTTCCCCTTGGGCTTTTTTGTAAGAGTGATGCGTGTCCTTGGGGTTTACCTCCTCTCTCCAAGATGTCTTTGGGTATACAGCTTATGGTTGCCATGGAAGCAAATTACACAGTAAGCAAAAGGTCTGATTGAGAGGACAAGTTAAGCTAAGCTGACACCTCCGTGGAACAAAGAGCCTCTGCATGGGGGCCCACAGGGTGGTTGTTGTAGGGCTGCTGCCCCATGGAACGCTCTGGTGTTTTTGCGTTACGTTACTTAACAGTACACTTGGCAGTTTTGAGTACGTAGTAAAGCATCTGGGCTTTCTTTCTTCTCTTTTTTTTTGCAGCTCTCCATGAATTCCCCAATGACATCTTCACGAATGAGGACAGGAGGCATGGAGCTGTCATCCTGCATGTCATTTGTGTAAGTTTTGTGACACTGTGTTTCTTTTCCTATCAGTTTGGACTGGATTCAGTACGTTCACTGACAGTTGATACTGCTTCCTACCCACAGGGTTTTCTGCTCTTGCACGCAGACGTTCCCCTTCTGTTCTCAGTCATGACTGAGAGTCAGTTTTAGTGACTAATCTGAGTATAACGTTAATGCGTGGTAAGTTACACAACAGGCCAAAAAAAACCCTCTATCAAAATATACAAGAGCCAGAAAGTTGTTCTTTTCCAGTTTAAGATTCAAAGGGCCAAGGATTCCCCCAGCATTGAGGGATAAGTAGCCATCCTCTCGGGGAGTGGTGAGACCGAGATGCCAGCCTGGCTCGGTGAGCCTGGAAAGGCAATGCAAAGGTTCTTGTTTTTCCTGACAAGGATGGTGCCTGGAGAAGAAAGCGATATGTGGTGCTTGAGTCATATTGTAATCTAGCTAGAAAATGCTCTAGTCAGTCTCTAAGGATGTCCAGAATTCCCCCAGGTGTTTAAGTTGCTTAAGTGAGCTTTTCTTCCTGAATATATTAAAGAAGAGGTTATAACTGCATTTACCAGGTGCTCAGGAGTCCTGGATTCGTTGGGGAATTCTAGAAAAGGTTGGGCCTCAAAGTTCAGAAATGTGCCAGAAAGATGATAATAGGTGCTGATTTTAAACTCTTAGTAGTCAGAAAGCCATGCAGTTTTTGGCTTGGAGTTGTGTGATCTCTGTCACAAACAAGGCAGTGTAAAAGGGGTGCTTAGCAAGGTTGACATTCAAAGTAGCAGAGATAAATTTAAATGTAAGCCCAGTCTCTTAGTCCACTAGACACTGCTACAAGACCATACATGGAGCTGCAGTAACAACACAGAAGGAACCACTTCCCCTTCAAATCCATTTTTCAGCTTTCATTGGGTGGATGAAGACAATTCTTTTTTTAATGTCTTCTTAATTTAAGAAGAGCTGCCAACTTGGTACTTGGCAAGGGAGAGAGTGCATTCTTAAGCAGCAAAGAAAAATACTTCTTCTATCATTAGCTATGTGCCTTCATGATTTCTTTTTAAGTATGAAATTAGATTGTATTGCATCATGTAATGCGAGTGCTCTGTTATGATTTTATTTCAGCTGAATGGCTACAGTAAATTGTTGAGTAACATCGCTATTGACTTTGGCAAGCCAAAGTCTTCCAAGGTTCTGTGGGAGCATTTTGCTTTGAGATGTTTTGAAAAATGAATCCTGAACTTGAGCTGGATTTTTAAGCAAGAATACTCCCAAAAATCCATATAAACTAACGTCTCTAAGCTGTGCCCTCCAATGCAAGTCACCCTGAGCTGCTCTGCAGTTTGTGGAAAGTAAGACATCTTCAGAGGACCTTCAGCTGCCCCACTAGAGGTATAAGGTGAAGGCTCCAGGTTGGGTTTCTCCTCCCCATGGTCCCACATCAGCTGTGCACTGCAGGACCCTCACTAAATGGGATTGGCTTGTTTGTTTGCAAACTGGATGCTGATAATTTGTCTCTCCTGTGATTCTTGTTGCCTCAAACAAACTGTTTTTGTGTTTTGATAGGGAAAGGTTGCTCTTGATCACTTCTTAATTCAAGGAGCTGTATCAATCGCTCCTAGTCTGTACAGGAAATGTGTAAACCACACAATGTAGTCTCGGAAAGTTTGTCCCCTTGTACCTCTGCTGTGGGTGATACAGAAAGCGTTATGAGAGTTTTTAAGAAAGAGTTTATCTAGATGTAGTTAAATTCAGCTCTGTGTGTGGAAAAACAACTCTTGTGCAGCCACTCTCCTCAGAATATGATGATTATAACAGCATGGTGGTACCTTGTAAATTCGTATTTCTTAGATTTCAACACAAACTATTTTTAAGAAAAATCTCTTGAGTTACAGGAATAAGTTTAGATTGACCGTTAAAAATATGAGTTGCTACAGTCATTCTTAATCTCAGTGGAATCCATGCCCCCACGTGTGCTTTTCCAGGCTGCTTAGAAGAGGCAAAATGTGGACTGTATTTTTTCATTATTAGTAACAATGAAATCACACAGTATTCTTATAAGGTTGACTACGTAAACTGTAAGTTGGGCTGTTTTCCAGTCTACTTCAAGTTAGGATTTGGGCTTCATAATTGCTCTCAAGATAGTTTATTTTTCCACAGTTTGTGTTTTTTTTTTTGTTGGAGATTTTTTTTTTTGTTTTTGTCAGTTTGTCAAGCTGAACATACTTTAACATACATCAAAGCAGTTTTTTGAGGACTGAAAATTGAAGGTGAACTGCCTACTTCAGAAAGAAAAAGAAAACCATTTACTGAGACGTTTCCCAGTGTCTTTCCACCCTGAGCCTTGAACTCTGCCAACCATAGAATAGAATCATAGAATCCCTAGAATTGGAAGGGACCTTTAAAGATCATCTGGTCCAACTCCCTGCAGTGGACAGGGATACCACAGCTCCATCAGGTGCTCAGAGCCCTGTCCAGCCTGACCTTGGCTGTCTGCAGGGATGAGGCACTGCCACTGCTCTTGGTAACCTGTGCCAGTGCCTCACCACCCTCACTGTAAAAGACTTTTCCTCATCTCCAACGTAAATCTCTCCCCTCTTTGATTTTGAATATCCCCAGGAAAGTTCCCCAAGCTCTCCTGCTTTTGGTCGTGGCCCAGCCTGGTGGATGCTATAGCAGAGAGAGCAGTGGCAAAAGCATTGTCTCTTCTTACAGTGGAGTAACCAAAACCTGTTGTCAAAGAGAGAACTGATGCTTATTAAAAGGACAACTGCCAGCTTTTAGCAACCTGCTGCTTCAGTCTCGATTGAAAGGAGTTCTCATTGTACTGGAAGTGATCAACCTCTAATTCTGATTTTCCCCTCCAGCGTTTCAGTTACCAAACGTCTGATGAAATTAGAGCATGCATGGAAATGTACTTTGTAGGAAAAGGTATAGACACAGAGTCAATATTCTCTTCAGGTTTGAGGAGATGGGGCTGTAGAATCAAAGGGACTTTATGCTGAACTCTTTTTATTCATTTTAGTAAAATCTTGTTCCCTTTCTCCTATCTCCCCTTTGCCAGCACTTTCATGTTGATTTCTGAAAGACATCAAGGTAAAGCTTGTTTATCAGAAACTGAAGAACCAGAGGGCAAATGCTCTGAACTGGGAATTTCATAGAATCACAGAAACATAAAATGCCTTGGGTTGGAAGGACTTTTAGAGTTCCATCCTGTGCCGTGGGCTGGCTGCCCATGGCCCATCCAGCCTGGCCTTGGGCACCTCCAGGGACAGGGCACCCACTGCTCTCTGGGCAGCAGTGCCAGGGCCTCACCGCCCTCTGAGAAAAGAGTTACCTCCTAACATCTAAACTAAATATACCCTCTATTAGTTTAAAGGCATTTTCCCTTGTCCTATCACTATCAAACCATATACATTTGGGGTGATGCACATGAGAGCCTTTCAGGGGATTCCCAGGGTGTCTTCTCCCTACTGTTTAATGACAGTGAAAATGGCAATGCTCTCCAGCAGATCTCACAGTGAGGCTGTGATGAATTACTTAAAATGATCTTCACAAAGATGATAGTAACCCCTGAAACACTTTAAAAGCCTGAGAGAAACTGGGCAGGAACAGTTCAGCAGTAGCTTTAGTCAGCAGAAATGCCTGAGCTGAAAGCACTTCAGTTCAATTGAAAAGTGGGCCACTGAAGATATATTGCAGGTTTTGAGCTATAATGGTTAATTTTCCCCTGGAAAGTTCTTTGTAGCTCATCAACCTATTGCTTTACTGCTATTAATTATTTTTATGTCATTTCTGAGAAGAGGGAGAGTTATCACAAACAGCAACATCCCTGCTAAGTCACTGAGTTGAGGTGTTTGATTGAGAAGGAACCGGGCCCTGGCACTGTTCACCACTAAAGGATTAACTATAAAGCCTGCGATCCAGGAGCTTCCCAGCACTTGAGCCCTTCATTTGGCAGTCTTGACATTGTTCCCAATTGGTTGTAGATTTCTAGGTGGTCACATAGCATTTTACCTTTTTTCACGTTGTTCTGTCAGACGCGTGCTGATGCCCACGTAGACACTCGGCAATAGCTACCTATTGCCTCTGCAAGCTGGCAGACGGCGATTGTTTCATTGAGTCATTTGTGAGATGTGTGCTGCAACAGAGGAAGGAGGATTTGGGTGTCATGGAGGGTTCCCGGGAAGCCCAGTGTCTTGTTAATGCAGTGCCCTAAGTATGCTTGTTTTACTCATTCTATGTGATATGGATGTTTTTGTACATTGCTGGACTTCTAGGTGGCTGTGTAAGCAGTCAGAATTAAGGAAGGCCCTGTGCTTAGTTGTGGTCTTTTCAATGATGCGCTACGGTTTGAGATGATGTGTGCATCATTTATGATGAGTAGTTGATTTGGAAGTGAGGCAGGTCAGACTGACAAACCAATTTCATGTAAAATGATCTAATTAAATGAACTTCTTGAGAGAACCATACCCTATGCATTCTTTCCTGGGGAAATGCAGGACCTGTTGGTGGAGTTATGAAAAAAGATAGTAATGCTCAGCTCATCCAAGCAACTGATATTTCTGGGGGACATGAGCTGCAAGAAGAGAGTCACAGTCTCACAGCATTTTCTGTTAGACACGATTCCTTTAGCAAGCTCAAGTATTAGTCCATTTTAGAGTAATCTCGAGATCTGTAGCTAAATTGATCCTAAATTCAGCTTGATCATTAGATTATAGGAAAAATATGAACGAGAATTGTGTACAGATACTAGTTTTTTTCTTACAGACAAGCTGCTAGAAAATGTGGAACACAAAATAGCTCTTTATATAGGTCATATTTTTATAAGCTGTCCTGTTTATTTCATGATATGCATAACATGATATAAAGCACATTTCCCAAAATGAAAATGTAGAGATGAAGATCTCTCAGTTATGGCGTCTTTAACTGATGAGAAGGAGCTTGTAAGTACAAAGGTAGGCGTGCATCTGAGCCTTGTAGGTATGGGTCCTGCACTTGGTACTGCCGATTCTGTGCTGCATCAGGAAAATACATTCAGCTCCTCCTTTGACTTAATGCTGCTCTGGGCTGGAAATCCACCCTTGTCTTTTCAGAACCCGTTATATGTAGCAGAGAGGGAATCATGATGGTAGGGCAATGGCTGCTGGTGCTGGCTGTGAAGTTGAGCTGGTATCTCAGATTCCAGCTGCCTGGGGAGGGTTAGGGATTAAGGCTAGTGTAGTTCTGTCCTTCGGCTGGAAGATGACTTGGCATGTGGCTGACAGAGCTTGCAGTTACCAGGGGCTGGGTTTGAGTTCCCTTCCAGTCCAAGGCATTCTATGATTCTGTGATTCATCCTCTTTCCCTTGACATGGCTCAACTGCCAGGAGCAGTGAGGAAGGTGCTCTCACCCCTCCTCATCCTGAGGGTCTCAGTCTAAATCTTCTGATAGGTGCCCTCAGTCTGTCCCTGAAAAAGCTTCTCTGACTTGGAGGAAAGTTCTCCAAACATCTACTCAATTGCCTCATTATTACTTCCTTATTCTCAGTGGCCTCTTTGGGACTTGCTCTCAGGCTGCCCATGTGTCCTCAGGCACATGAGGATTGGGTTCTTGTCTTGTTCTAATGCCAGGATGGAGACTGGTGCAGGAAATTCAAAGGGGTGCTGGGTAAACAGTAATGATTAACATGTAAGTCCTGAGCAGCAGATCACATATTTCAAATAAGATGTGTAATCTGCTTTGATACAGAGATTGCAGTTAATTTTCTGATGCTTGTTAGAAGCACTGCTTAAAAACCAGTTGTAAGGTAATACTTAATCTGATATTTGCAAAATTTTAGTACAGGGATGCTGTATTTTCATAATTTTAAAACAGACTTTTGAGAAGGATAAGCGTCGTAGAACCGTCTGAATTGGAAGAGACCTTCAAAGGCCATCCTGTCCAACTGCTCTGCACTGAACAGGGACACCCACAGCTCCATCAGTGCTCAGAGCCCCGTCCAGCCTGACCTTGGCTGTCTGCAGGGACGGGGCACCACTGCCTCTCTGGGCAACCTGTGCCAGTGCCTCACTGCCCTTAGTGTAAAAAAATGTCTTCCTTGCATCCAAACTAAATCTCCCCTCTTTTAGTTTGAAACCATTTCCCCTTGTCCTATCAGGGGGAAAGGGCATCTTTTCAGTAGGTTGCCTATTTAAAGGCTTTTGTGTCTTCCATTTAGCTGAATGCAACTAAATGATACTTGGTGCAGTAATACAGCTGCAGCTGAACTTGGAAGCTTCAACCACCTAATTGGCTGCAAAGTCTTAAAGTCATGCTGACTGCTTTTGCCCACATTGGACGTATGGAACAGACTCGCCTGCCCTGTTGCTGGTTCTCTTCCTTCTTACCACATAAAATAGCCTGGAGTGATGCCAGTGTTCTATCTTTACAAGTCTGACTTGACATAAAATTTAATTTTTTGGGTGTGCTCCTGCTGGCCCAAACCTTACTTTGGTTTGTGTAAAAAACAAACATAACAAAAAAAAACAACGCCCAAAAAATGCTTTCAAGGAAGTAACAGTTATTGTCCTATGTGTTCACTTGCCAAGGGTAGTTGCCAGTGTTTTAGCTCGTGAACCAAGTTGTTTTCTAACCAGATACTCCATGGATTTGAACTCTTTGTACTGTACGTAACTCAAGCCAGATAAATTAGGTAAGACTCCCAGCCAGAACCTGAACTGTGACAACAATTACATCATTAAAAACAAATGTTCAGGCCTGTAAGTCAGTGTGATCTGTTCTGTCAGCCTTCTGTAAAATTTTGCTGGAGTAACCCACAGTCGTCTTCCTGACCTAGCAGGCTTTGGTTCAGGGCTTTCAGCATGCACAGCAGCAGTGCTGTTCACCTCCAAAAGGGTGAGGGATATGGTGCAGTTCCTCCACATTCACTTTTCCCCTCCTCCTTGAGGTCTGCCCACTTTTTACTCTTCCTCTTGTACTCAAGCCTACTGATGTATAAGCAGGAGTAGAGAAAAGGAAATTCCATTGCCACCTTTCTGGCTTGTGATTGTGCACTCAAAAAATCAGTAGAATGCCATGTGATGCAGCTTTTATACCTGTGTATGATTACAGGTACATGATATGCTTTGTTGTTCTTGTCTTTGCATTTGAGATTGTGCAAACCTGCCCTTCACGTTAGCTGTTGGAGTGCTTGTTTAACAACTATCAGAAGGCTTTCCCTGAATTTTGGTGGGCATCTTGAGTCTGATGTCTGTCCAAGCTGAAGCTCTCTAGTGCATACTGTGTAGGATGTAGTAGGTTTGGGTGAGCTGAAAAAATGGTAAGAGCACAGAGGAGACAAAGGCTGTGAGTACCTTGTGTTGAGGCAGACGCTGAAAGGACTTGATCTGAGTGTGTGCTTTGTTCTTTCTTTTTTTTTCCTTATTTTAGTCTGTTTTCTGTCTCACTCCAGGAGAACTTGGCTACCACAACCGTAACAGATTGCAGGAATCCCCAGCAACCATATGATTCCCTGTGCTCTGTGACTGTAGATTATGGCAAATAGAGGGAACGCGCTCAATTTATAGATGATGCTGTATGGATTAGTGTTCTTGAAAGGCATTACTGTGCATTTGGGAAGGGAAAATGACAGCATGACTCACTGCAAATTAATGTGATTAGCAGACTAAAAAATCTAGGCTGAAGTTGGGTACCTTCTATCCATTGTATTTCAGTGAGACTTGGCCACCTCATTCTCCTACACTGCTTCTGGTCATTCTTCTGTGATGCCCCAGGTTTGTGAGGCATTTGGTTCCTTTACCTAACAGTCTAGCACCAAGTCTTCAAGATGGTGTTAAAACCATCCATTATGATGAAATTTCTATCTTAATTATAACAAGAACAAAAACCCAGAGATATTTTTATTGCTGTTTTCTTCCCAGAAGAATATGCTCTGATATACTCCTACCACCTTCAGTGCTTCAGTGATAAACTTGAAATGCCAGGAGCTGGAGGGCCAGGTGCATTGTTTCTGTGTTGTGCATCCAGGCATAGATACAGACAGGCATACAGGCAGACAACAGTTCAATCCATGCCACAGGAACCTGATCAGTAAGGGCAAGCTCGTGGTCTGAATGTAATTTTTCTGGTTCTCAGGTGCCTGCTCACCTTTTATGTCCTTGTTAACCCCAGGTGAGCATAGTTATCATCATAAGCCTGCAACCATGGCAAGGCAAAAGCTGTGGGGAAGTGAATACTGCTGCTTGTCCTTGCTGGGAAGTGTTTTTGCTGTCAGAAGTGAGCGAAAAGACAGAGTGAATTAACGGGCTTTTTAGAAAATAGTCTGTTTGTAACAGGGACTTGCAGGGAATTTCCAGCAAAGCCGAAACATGCCTCAGCTAGCACACTGTCAACAGCTGAGCAGCCTTTCATCACGGCATCTGAAGTTATGCATGGGAGCACAGAGTGGACAGTCCAAAATGAGGCAGAGATGGGGCATCCTATTGCCACTGTTTACATTCTGAAGGTCCAAATCAGTAGGATTAAGGGCTGTTTTCCTACAAATGTTGGCCACTTCTCTGAGCTCCCGTTACTTACTGGAGGTAGTTTTACAGGTGAGAAGCTCTATCTTGAAAACAACTGAAAAATCAAGACCCATGTGCGCTGAAAACAGTGATGACCCTGTGGTGCACAGTGCACCAAGGACACAATGCATGGAAATGCACAGGAGTGTGAGCTGCGATGGAGTGCTGTGAGCACCGAGTGCAGCTCCTGGCAGCAAGCTCGTGGAGGGGAATGGAGAAAGGACTCAGGTGTTCCTCTCTCCTGCCTCACTGCATGCAGCCTTTCATAGCCCTTGTTCCAGACACAGCTGGTTTGTGTGCAGCTGCTGCAATGTGTTTTGATCCAGGCTTGTATTCTGGGCTTCACCACTCTGGTTACATGCCCAGAATTTAAGGATCTCTCATAGGTTTGTGCTTTTACATCCGTACAGCAATAAATAAATGTTTACTGATTCCATAATCTGCTAGGAATGAGATCCAAGGTGGTATCATAGCATCTCCCTGTGACAGTTTTTTAGCAGCTTATGCAGATAGATTGTTTTCTGGTTCCTCACAGTGATGGCAAATGTAATAGATATGCTGTATACCTCACACCGAGGTGTGCTGCAAGGAGTGAGCTCTGACCTCTCTTGCAGGTCTTCAGAAGATGCAGTTGCCCTCTTCCACTTCACCAGTTTCACAGATGCTTAGGTTTAATACTTTGCTTGTTTGTCCCAGATGACATGCAGAAAATAAGATCCTTTCCACTGTTTCAGAGTGCTAGCATTTCAAAAGGTGCTCCTTGAGAATCCAGGCTTTCACAAAGTGCAGTCATAAAAAAACCTTGCACTATACATTAGAGAAAAAAGCTAAGGGCAGCTCAGCAACATCCAGAGATTTCTGTTTTTCAAAAATTTTTCTTTATAATGATGATAAAGTGCTGGCAGTTTCTTAGAGCTTGACGGAACTTTTGGATAAATATGTCACGATCTTTCTGTTAAATCCCAGAGAGCCCCCCAAAGGCTTCTTGCATGAGAATTTTTTTAAGTGTATACCAAGACAAACTTAAGAGGAGCTGGGATACTGTGGTTAGTTCAGTTTCTTTGCTTGACAGTCCAGACTCAGCAATTTCTTTTTTCTTTTTCAGGCCATGTATATGTTTTATGCTTTGGCAATTGTCTGCGATGATTTCTTTGTCCCTTCGTTGGAAAAGATTTGTGAAGTAAGTATTAGAAATTTGTATTATTAGAAATGTGTGCTGCTTTAGCAGCAGTTCTCCTTGAGAGCCCCAGCATGTGATGGTGGTGTATTTACTGTTGTCTTAGAGCATTCCCTATGCTTTTTATTTAGTTGCTCAGCACTGCCTGTGTGAGTTGGCTCAAGTTCATAGTTCTCACTCACAGGAGATGGGCTGCATGTCTCCTGGTGCGTGAACTTGGAGATACTCCCTCGTAAACCATAGAATCGCTTGGGTTGGAAGGGGTTCTAGTTCCAGCCCCTGTCGTGGGTTGGTTGTCCCCCACCAGCTCAGGCTGCCCAAGGGCCCCATCCAACCTGGCTTTGGGCACCTCCAGGGATGGGGCACCCATGGCTCTCTGGGCAGCAGTGCCAGGGCCTCACTGCCCTCTGAGTGAAGCACTTCTTCCTAATGTCTAACCTGAATTTCCTCTCTTTTAGTTTAAAGCTATTCGTCTTTGTTCTACTACTATTAGACCTTGTAAAAAGACACTCCTCCTCCTGATTATAAGCACCTTTCAGGTCCTGGAAAGCTGCAATGAGGTCTCCCCAGATCCTTCTCTTCTCCGTGTTGAACAAACCCAGCTGCCTCAGCCTTACCTGTCTTTGTAGGAGAGGTGCTCTAGCCCTTTGATCATCTTCGTTTCCCTCCTCTGGATCTGTTACAACAGCTCCACATCCTTCCTGTGTTGGGGGCCTCAGGCCTGGTCATGTTACTGCAGGAGGGCTCTTGCAAGGGCAGGGCAGAGGGGGACAATCCCTTCACCTTGTTGCCACTCCTCTTTTGATGCAGACAAGGATACAGTTGGCCTTGTGGGCTGCAAGTGCACATTGCTGGCTCATGTCCAGCTTTTTGTTTGCTAGAACCCACAAGTCCTTCTCCGCAGGGCTGCTCTCAATGAGTTCTTCTCCCAGTCTGTGCACGTATCTGGGATTGCCTTGATCCAAGTGCAACACCTTGTACTCGGCCTTGTTGAACCTCAGTAGGTTCACATGGGCCCACTTTTCAAGCCACCCTCTGGATGGCATCTCTTCCTTACGTTGTATCAGCTGCACCACTCAGCTCGGTGTCATCGGCAAACTGCTGAGCGTGCACTCGATCCCCCTGTCTGTGTCATTGATAAAGATGTTAAAGAGCACTGGTCACAAGACAGACCCCTGGGGAATGCCACTCCTCACTGGCCTCCACCTCTACACAGAGCAGTTGACCACAACCATTTGTCTGTGTCCATCCAACCAATTCTTTATCCACTGAATAGTCCAGCCTTCAAATCCATCTTTCTCCAATTTAGAGATAAGGTTGTTGTGTGGGACAATGTCAAAGGCCTTGCAGAAGTTCAGGTAGATGACATCAGTTGCCCTTCTTTTGTCCACTAACGCCATCACCCCACCATAGAAGGCTACCAGATTTGAGAGGCAAGATCTGCCCTTGGTGAAGCCATGCCGGCTGTCTCAGATCACCTTCTTGTCTTGTATGTGCCTGAACATGTCTTCCAGGAGGATCTGTTCCATGATCTTCTCAGGCACAGACATGAGACTCGCTGGCCTGTAGTTTCCCACGTATTCCTTCCTGTCTTTCTGAGAAATGAGAGTGATTTTTCCCTTTCTCCAGTTAAGAGGGACTTCATCTGACAGCCATGGCTTTTCAAAGATGATGGAATGTGGCTTGGCAACCACATCACCCAGTTCCTTCAAGACCCTAGGATGCATGTCATCTGGCCCCATAAACTTGTACACATTCAGCCTCATCAGGTGGTCTCCAACTTGCTCTGCTCTTACAGTGGGAGGGATTTGACTCCCCCAGTCTCAGTCTCAAGGTTTAGGAATGTGAGAGGCATGGGAAGCCTGACTGCCAGTGAAGACTGAGGCAAAAACTTGTGGAGTTCCTCAGCCTTCCCCATGTGTGTTGTTGCCCGTTCTCCCTTCTCATTTATCACAGGGGGTACACATTCCATTGCCTGTCTCTTCTGACAGATGTTCCTTTGGAAAGCTGCCTTCTTGTTTTTCACGTCATTCACCAAGTTCAGTTCCAGCTCTGCCTTGGCTTTTCCGATCCCATCTCAGTATGTCCGGATGGCATCCCCATATTCTTCCCAGGCCACCCATCCCTGTTACCACTGCATATATTTTTCCTTCTTAATCCCTCAGTTTGACCAGGAAACTAGCCATGCCCATTTCCTGCCTCTTCTGCTTGATTTCTTTCAGCCAGAATTTCACTCACCTGAATTTCAGGGTCCTGACTCCACTCCTTGCCAGACCCGTGTTCCTTGAGATCACAAATTTGACCTAAGCATGATCCAGGATGCCTCCAATCTTAATCTCTTTAATGATCTCCTCCGCATAGATGAGCACCAGGTTTTAGATGCACTGGTGAAAAATCCAGGGGAAGAGAGAGTTGCTGACCTCCAAGCTGGCTGCCTGGGAGCTATGTCCTGCCCCTTGCTACCTGTGGAACTGGGGAGCTATGCATCCCTCCCACTGCCCTGCCAAGGCAGGATGGGTTTGGACTCACGCAATCCAGAGCTGCGTTTGACTGGTTAGGCTTTGGACAGCAGTTATGTCTTGACTTGAATTCAGGCCACTGCAGAGCATTAGGTTCAGGTCGGCTGTAAAGAAACTCCTGAACACCTCCAGCAAGGGGAAGAGGCTCTGTCCTTCTTTCGCTAAGGCTGACATGCTGAAATTTTAGAAGATAAGGATTATGTTTTAGCCTGAATCAGCTCAGGCAGAGACAGGATGAACACAGACCATGTGCATGAAGTGAGAGTGAGCCCTCCCTGATCTCTGTCTCAGGCAAGAAAACTTTTGCTGCATGTAGACAGCGTGGTTTGGTCTTGCCAGGCTGATATCTGTGTCAGCTGGAGGTCTGCCTGCTGCTCTGCCTGCTAGTGTCACCCACCACAGCTGTGCTGAGGCCCGGGACAAGGCATGGGAGATGGTAGGGGAAATCATCTGTGTTGACAGTTCTGATGGAATCTGACTCTAAGCTAACCTGATATTTGTAGCCCAGCACCCTACTGTGCTGCCTGGTTTTCTTCATCAAAAAATAGTCCCCAGGAGCTTCCACTATTGTGGTGCCTAAATATTCAGGTGACTGAAGGATGACAACATGAGGCAGGACATTCTGAGCTCTTTTAAGGCTAAATCTGAGCACAGCCAGTGTGAGACTGAGAAGAAGGGAGACTGCTATTACTAGGAAAGGAGACGGGGGTGTGCTGGCAGATTAGATGCACTGATTTTGAAATAAATGCCCTTTTTCTGGCTTAGGTTCATCTAGTTTGAAAAGCGGTTGTTGAGTTTGGGCGCATTTATGCTCCCAGATATGTGTGTGCACTGTTCCAGAACACTTGTTATAATAGACATTCATGCTCTTTCTTTGTTCAGGTGTTTTTACAACCAAACCAAAGCCCCAATTTTCTATAACTATTTGTACTTACATTTGTCCAGTTACTCTTTGGATTTGGTGTAACAATGCGTTTACATGACGCAACTGACATCGCAGTGACAACTGTAAATGCAGATACCCGAGAATACATTTTTGACTCTTATGCAGTGGGCTATATTTTCCAGCCTATTATATTAGCTTAGTCATCATATGTATTGCAATAAATTATCTAGGGAATGTCCTCAAGGGAACCTGCTGGTTAACCATCTCAATTGGTTTTCTGGATTCCTCATCTTTTCAAAATATATCATCTGTTTGTGGACTGACTGCTGGGAGGTGACCATTTCTATAAATCCATAGGGAACCCTACAGAAGCACCTTGCCTTTAGGGATGTACTTCTGTTCCTATAAACTTATTTTGTAATTATCTTGGTGCTATCTATTATCACTCTCCATAAAGCCATGTTTTATCAGGTTCCACAAGCTTTTCCATCAGTACAGTGATCAGTGATTTCCTGCTTAAAAAGCATTTTTGATTAGGGCGTCTCTTTTTTTCCCTTGTCCTTGAAATATACATAGAATTTTTTACTATATGATTGCATTGAGTGGGTAGAGTTAAATTCTTTTACAGGTTTAAAATATCTTTTATGGGATCTTTAATCAAGTTAGAGTTGGGAAGAGGGGGTTTCTGCATGTTTTAGGAGCAGTCTTTTCTCTCTGCAAATGTCCTTTAATAATGAGAAGGTTGCAGAGAAACTCAGCACAGTTAGGAAGGGCAGAAGGGAGAGGAAGACTTTCCCTGGCCTGCTAGGTTGGTTGTGCTGCTCTAAACCTTCAGTTCTGCTAGGGAAATGTTCCCACCACTGTCAGCTGTCTTCCCCTTGCTTGTAAAATGGCAGCCACTGACTCGCATGCATGTGAGCAAGGCAGCTTCGTGTAGTAACAACACAGCAGTTTATGACCGTGTGGCAGGGGGTGGCTTTTTTTAGCTACTCAGATTAAACTGCGGAGGGTGCCAGCAAGGCATGTGGTTTTAACAGCTTTGTCACATTTGCTGAACAGTGACTTGTACAGATGGAACAGTAGGTATGAAGAAAACATAAAGGAAGCAATTAACCAAATAAATCTTTGAAAACAGCATATGCCAATGAAGTTTTCATAGAGGAGAGGGCCGTTTTCCTTCCAGAGACCACTGTTTTAAATAGGAGCAGTCCCTGCGCACTCCTAGGGGAGAGCTGTTGGAGGTAAGTATTTTTGATGATGATCCAAGTGAAAGGAGGGTGAAGACCAACTATCCAAGGCTGAAATGATTTTCAGGGGAGGTCAGGGGATGGACGAAGCCTGAGTTCCAGCCCTACCTGTTACAGGCCAGACTAGGTGAGATAAGCCACGTGTTGCGCACCTTGTGTATATGCCTGTGATGACTTTTTTTCCCTGTGCTTAACGTTTAGATCCATATTGGCAATTTCCCACTCTCAGCAGACTGTAACATTTCTAGTTGAATTCCGTACGCCTGTCAGTGTTGTAATCAATAACCCTGATGTGTTCTTCTGCAGCGCTTGCATCTTAGCGAAGATGTGGCTGGGGCTACTTTCATGGCAGCTGGAAGTTCTGCTCCTGAGTTGTTTACATCTGTCATAGGTAACTAACCTGCTGCTCTTTGAAACCTCCTCTTTTCCCATGCTGTTTTTCAGAGTTGACATGAGATTGCTAAGCGCCTGTAATATTTGTGCCTCTTTTCTCATGGACATGCACAGGATTAATTGTGGGGAATCTTCACTAGATAAAGAGGCTCTAAAAAAGTACAGTTATCTCACAGCAGGGCTACATTGGAAGTGCTTCAATTTTACCAGCCAAACCAAGGTCAGAAATGCAGGCGGTTCATCGTAACTATCTGTTAGCCTGACTTTGTAGCACAGCCAAGGTACAGAGCACTAAGCCATACTCACACAGCCTTCTCCCATCCTCTCCACTCTCCTATGCTATCTGCCATGCTATCTGTATGGCTCATCAGCCCCTGGGTTGATCTTCAGGCAAAACGTTTCTGTCTTCAGATGCACATTTTCTGTTATCACCTTCAGTCTGGTTAATTATCTAACAATGTTTCCCTCTTGGAAAGCCAAAGAAGAGATCTGAGACCCTTACTCCCAGCAACAGGTTGGTGAGAGCATCACGTTAGCAGCGCAGCACGCTGAATATGGAGAGTGTGATCAAGAGATTGAGCAGTATGTAGGTCTGTGAAACGTGAGGAGAGCTGGGTGTTCCTTCCGTAGCATTGACCTAAGAGGGGACTTGAGTCAGAGAGCTGTTGTAAAATGATCTGTATGTATGCTGCCATGTAGATTGTGGAGTATTGCAATTTGACATGTCCACATCTCTGGTGGTACATAATCATTAGAACAGTGGATGAGAGGATAAGGTGGGCTCTCCATCGCTGAAGAGAAGTGATGGAATTATATTGAGCTTAGATACTTTCTCTAGAAAGTATCTGTATCAGTAGCATCTATGAGAGGCAGAACACAGATTAATTCACACCAACCTGTACACTCTGCAGAGAGAGATGATCAAAGCCTCAACATGTAGGAAGTTAAAATCACAGAATCATAGAATGGTTTGGGTTGGAAGGGACCTTTAAGGTCATCTAGTTCCAACCCCCCTGCTATAGGCCGGGACACCTCCCACCAGACCATTGCTCAAAGCCCCATCCAGCCTGGCCTTGAAGCCACAAAATGGAAGCCCACAGACCTGAGATTGTATCTTAGTTAAGGGTAGTACAATAGCAGGGCAAAAATAAAGTCATATTCCTTCAGACAGCTTAGAGAAGCCCTAACAGTTTGCTGTGGTGTAATCTACCAGATACTGAATGGCTCTTGGGGGGCAGCAGGGCATACTTCTGGGTAACATGTGTCTCAGAAAAAGGAGAAGTAGAGCAAAAAAACCTAAACTCCAACAGCCAGAAAAATGCTGCTGGAAACTTAAAAGCAAATGGTGAATTTAAAGAGACTGACAGCTAGCAGGGGATGGAGTGTTATTTTTAGGCTGACTTCCTAAGGAAAGAATTTTGTGCAGTACCGTGATGCATGTGTCTGTCAGTTCATCTTCTTCACCATTAACCTCATTGGCCAAATTTAACCAAATCTGACAGAGGAGCTCTGAAAGGAGCTTGTAACAGAGCCCCATAATCCATTCTGAGAGGCATTGTGCAGCTTGCAAATATCCAGTGGCCAGACAGCTCTCAATCTGCTCACTTGCCTAGTGAAGCCAGCAGGGCTGAGGATACGTGGAAGAGCAGAGAATGGTGAGGAGATAGTTTCCTGCAGATTTGTGTCCTACAAAATGCTCTTAAGGAGCTTATTATCTTCTGTAATGTATATGGCTAGACTAGGAGGTTGGTGATTTAGAAATGTTTAAGATACATGGTTTTCATTAGATGATCCTTCTGAATCCCCACAGAAAGTTCTGTTGCCTTTAATCACCCTAGTACCTTTCTCTGCAAGTTGCCCTATTAAATATGAGTAAAAGCAGCAGAACTGGTGCATGCCTTTAGATTCATTAATGGAGCAATTTTAGAGGGAAAAACTCTGTACTTTCCAATTTACACAGCTTGCCTTGAACTTGTTTTTCAGGTGTTTTTATCACAAAAGGAGACGTAGGCGTTGGAACCATCGTAGGCTCTGCTGTATTTAACATTCTCTGTATTATTGGTGTGTGTGGGCTTTTTGCAGGACAGGTAAGAGCGTTTAATGATTCCTAACAGTAATTGCTTCATCACATGCCTTGGCTGTATTGTGAAATCTAGTTGCCAGGTTTCCAGCCTTGCCACAAACTTCCCTTGTTTTGTCCTTTTTAACAGGGCCCTATACTATTCCTCTTACATGTTTTGAAATGAAAAGCAGAAGAGCAAATGTCAGCTCAGATGTTTTAAGCATAGCTGGTCAAAGGCATAAAAGTTGGTTATTGAACACATCCTCTGGGTAGCTATTGAAAGGTGTGCTGTGTTCTGGTGCATGGAAAGGAGTATGGAAGCGTGTGTGCATCTGGCTGGTAAAAATGCTATTTCGTGAGCCATGAAAGGGTCCTCCAAAAGAATGATGGCACTTCTGGAGCATCAGGAAAGATGCTGCCTTTGTGCAAGAGATGTTGCTGGTGACTGATGTGACTTAGGAATCAAATGAGAAAGATTCGGCTTGTAGGTTTTCTCATTATTTATATGCTTGGATTCTCAGAATGTGGGAAGGGACCTCTGGAAGCGTGTGACCAAGAGCCCCCCACCACTCCCAGATGAAAGCAGGGCTGACTGCAGGGTTGGACCATGTTCCTCGGGGCCTTCTCCAGTCAGATTTTGAATATTCCCAACAAATTTTACCTGACTAACAGTAGGGCTGTCCATTCCTAGTATAATGTCTGACTGTTTTCCAGTATGTCAAACTGAATACGACAACGTGAACTATTCATCTGAAATTAAAGTAATTAAGTTGTGAGATCTGAGCTGCTGTCTGAATTGCTGACATGATTGACTCTGCATAATTAAATATCTGAATCTGCATTTACCTTAGTGCTTGTCAACATGCCCAGTATTTTTATGATCATGTCAGATGTTCTTTGAAATCTTACCGTACGGACTTGTTTGCAAAGAGATGAAGCAGGATAACAGAATCAGTACAGAACAAGAGGATAACTAGCTCTGGAAGAACAGTCTGAAAGATGAGGCCTTTGTAACTTGGTCAGTGTGAGAAAGCAAATAGAGAGCTTAGGCTTTCCTGAGAAAGTTTGTAATCCAATTTTATTTGTCTTAACCATGAACTTTTTCAGGATGAAGATGAGCATTTTTGTTATGGGGAGGTTTGGGAAAGAATCCACAGAGTGACTTTTCAGGTACCTAACTCGGATTTGCATGGGAACACGCAGCTGAAAGCTACAAGCTCTTGTTCAATACGTTAGTAGTTCTCCTGGAACTCTTACTACAAAAAGCTAATTGATCCAGTCTAGTTTTTAATTACCAAAGCTTTCCCAGGGCACAAATCTGTGTTTCCCAGAGATCTTCTCCTGTAATCAGTAGGACTGTCTCCTTGGGTTGCTTTTTTCAAACAAATGAAAAAGATTAACTGTTTAGCACGATGACAGAGAAGCTAATTCTTCTGATTTTTACTCTCCACATTACTGTCTGCAAGCCTGAAGCCTGCTAATAAACTAGCTACAAATGACAGCTTTCAGTGGAGAAGGCTTGATGGAGTTTGGGGGTTGACAAAGAATGTCAGTCATTTTTGTTTGTAGGTGGGAGGTGTTTGTTTCTGGAGGATACAACACAGCCAAAATGTTCTGGTAAATGCCTTTGGCTTTCCAGGCATGACAGCTTTTGGAAGAACAGGAAAGAACTGGCTGCCCTAGGTCATCCTAAGCACAGTCTGTGAGCCTTGTTTCAAGCTGAGAACTGAGATCTGGCCTGGTTTGTCCTGATTTTGCCTTCCCTGGCTCTGCTAGCTGTTGGTGTGTAGTTAGCTTCTGTTTGGTGCTGCTGAACCTGCAGTGGTTCGGTGAGAAGTGAGGTGATTTAAATGGCTGCTTGGAATCATAATTTAAGTGAGCAAATACGAAGCCTCAGTTCAAATAATTCTGATACCCTAAACAAAACCTTTTGTGTGCCTTGCATTTTTTCCACTCTCAGCCCTTCATCAGAAAGTCATTTGCTTTTACTGGCTGGCTCAGTACAACGTGTGTTGTTATTGAGAGGAGTTTAGTTTTGTTATCAGTGATTTCTCTTTAGACGCACTAACACCATTAGTGGACCTGGGTGCCAGATTTGAATTGCCTTGTAATGGCCATGTAAATCTGGAGGCAGGTTGTCAGAGCTGCATGCTGGCCTTTGTGTTCATCAAAACCTGTCATTAAATGCTCTGGCCATAGGAGGTGGCTACTCAGAGTCGCCCAAGTGGCCAAGAAGGGCTGATGCTCCCTTTCCCCCATGCCTGGCTTACCTGTAGGATCTCACCAGCAAGGGGGGGACAGTTTCAAGATGATCCTGGTGCCAATTTGCATGAGGAATTGCAGAGGCGTAGATACTTGGGATTGCTGTAGTGCCCACAGGCTGGAGAACCATCTTTAAACACAAAAGCCCACAGCCTCAAGAAATTGGTACACATTTCTTTCAACACCGACTCTGATTATTTTTCTAAGCCTTTAATGGCTAATAACTGCACACTTCCCAGAACAGATCAGCATAGACATCCCACTGCTGGAACTGGAGAGGAAAGTACGATGCCCACATCTCTATATGACACTATGCACCAAAATGTGCATTAAAAGAGCATTATTAGGGTTGAAAGTCAAACACTGAAAAGTTATAAAATAGCAGCTTTAAGGTTCTTTGCACAACCTTAATTTGCCCCCCCCGCCGTGTGTGCATTATTATGGTCTTTAATTACATGAGCACACGCTGGTTTCTCCATAGGGTCCCTGCCTCCTTCAGCGCACAGAATGGACTTTACTCACTTAATGAGCAGCTATTCATTATTTTGTTTTCTGTTCGTTGTTCAGTGTGTGCCCTTCTGCCTTATTTACCAGGCTCTATTCAAACCCTGTTCCAGAGGCAGAGTTATTAATTTCCTCTTGAACTTCTGCCGATGTCATTGCTATTGTATGTAAGCAGTTGATGAACGATTAATTAATTTTCCCCAAATCTCTGTGAGATGGAGTGTTTTAAAGATAGGAAAACAAAGTTCAGAGAGATTATAGACAAAAGGATGGACTTGTCATTTTAGGTGCCATTTAGAGCTGGCACAGGCCTGTTTTTCTTCCTGAACATACAGCATCCTGTGGCATTTTCTTTGTTTGGAGTGCAGCTCCCTCTGGCTTCAAGTGCTGCTCCCATTACTCCTTTAGTTCACACTGTAGGCTTGTGAACATGTTTCATTCTCCCAGCAGTCCCCGTGGAGAAGCAGGTGCCCCAAGACGCTTGGAACACCTAGCAAAGTGCTCTCCTTCCAGGACATGTCTCTCTGAAGTCCTTTAAAGGCTGATAGCAAGGCTCCCTCATCCAGCACAGCGGGTCTCAAAGGGGAGGCCTCCTCCTGCCCAGTGCCCACGCTGCCCTAGCTCCAGGCCCCAGCATGCCCCAGGCTGTGCTGTATCCAACACGCTCCTACATTGCTTTTCTCCTCTGCCTTTCAGGCAGGCTTCCCACTCTGGAGAAGGATGGTAGGGCCAGTTGAGATCATGGCCAGCACTCATATGAGAAAGTGCTGCTGTTGGGAGCTGATGCAGCGCAAAGGGAAAAGAGGAGAGCAGGGAGAGCTGTTGCATTCTCAGGAGTTGGTCTAAAATAGCATGGGAGCAGGCTGCCAGAAGCCATCAAGCAAAGCTGCAATTAGAAAAGCTTCCACTTCGTTTCTTTATTTATGCTTTTAATTTTGAAATTTTAAGGAATCTATCAACTTGGTAGCTGGAGCCCCAGTCTTGCAAGCAATTGCAGCCAAGCTCATTTCCACACGCTGAGTTGCTTGTAGGATGGGTGTCTGAAAACCACCCAACTTGCTCATACTGTCTGCTGCTATGCCTTGTTTTAGGGTTTCCAAATAATTGTGGGAGTGTTGTAAGTCTCCTGAAGAGCTGCTCTCATGCTAAAAAGCAGTTGATGTAGACGAAAATCAGCTTTAATGTGCTATTGTGCTCCTATTTTCTTTGTGACACAGACAGAATGGGCAGAGCTGGGCTGGAAATTGGGTTCATTTGAGTGGTGTCAACAGACTGGGAAGATTAATCATGTGGCTGTCTTGTGCCAGCCCAGTGCTGAGATTTTCTGTTGTAAGCTCTAGGGAAGTGTTAATAAATGCAAGCAAAATTGCTGCAAGCAACTATGAAGATGGTGCTGTTATTGTTGAGTATTATAATTTGCATCTTACTAATTTCAAAACTAAGGTGGTTCTAAATTATATCAAAAGTATTTGTGTCATTGCTTGCTACTGAAAATAGGAAGGTGTGCTTCAGTAGCCTGAAAGTGAGTTGCTTTTCTCTTCCAATTAATGTTGATGAGACTTTGCAGATCACCATTGAGAATTCTGGACTGGAGGGATTTTTCTGTTCTCACTGATATGAGCGATGGAATCACCTGAGTTCTCTCTCCTTGGCACATGAGGATTCGTTTTCAAAACCTGATGGCTGATTGAAGCTGCCTCTGGTTTTGGATGGCCAAACTAAAACAACAGGCAAAGGCTGGATTTTCTAAACTAGCAGACATACTCTGAAATTCAGGTCTGTTTTACTATCTTAATCTGAGCCTCTGTAAGCTGAGAAACTCAACCTGTGATTAATTTTGAAGTCCCTGACCAAATTTACCCCAACAAGGTAAAGTTTACCCATGCGGATGGCTGAGTGCAGCCTACTTGACTCTGATGGTGAGCCTTAGAAGCTTTTCTTTTGTTCCTCTTGGATCCTATTGCAGTGTTCGGATTCTGTCTTACTGGGAACACAGAAGAAGATCTTCCTGATTAGAGTAGCTGTAAATTTTAAGCTGTAGAAGGTTTTAGTGTATGGAAATACTTACAGGGTTGGATGTCTCTGCAGCTGTTTCTTCATTTGTCTGTGGCACTAATGCATATTCTCTGTCATTTGCACAGCTAAGTCACATGCCTCAAACATAGCTTAGCTCATGTGTTTTAGCTGCTTTTCATCTGCAAAGGAAGGTTACAGAAAAGTAAAAGAATGCTGCAAGAGATGCAGTGCTACCAAATGCAGCCCTTCAAACAGAGGTTCAGCGATGCTTCATGATAGTTCATGGTGGATAGCAGGGTAGAGAGGCAGGCACGGAGACTGCTTGCTGCCTGGATTGTGACAGATTGCATTAGGGTTTTTCCATGATTGCAAATCACGTGTACGGTCCTAGAAAAATGTGGGGAGATTGACCTTAGTCCAGTGTCCTCTCCATGCCTTGGTCTCTCAGTCCTATTTTCTCTCACTCTTATATTTGTATTTCACTAATAAGACCATCTCCTTCCACTGCCTTCTCATCATCCTTGGTGGCAAGGATGGGGTTCTCAGAAGCAGACAGTGCTTGCTTAATTCAGCTCTTGTCCAAGCCAGTCTGTTCCGTTTTTAAAAATCCTCCATCCAGATTCTTCGCTCTTCTATTTGCAGCTCAGCTGCTCTCTCCTGCACAGTCCTTCTCTGTCCCCATCCAGCAGTAAAGTGCAGCCTTTGGCAGTGTTGTGCAGAATGGGATGAAGGATTAGAAGAGGTTAGTGAAAAGCGTGTAAGTCAAAACGGTACAGCCACATAAGTTGCAAGTCACTCCAGCATTAACAGTCATCGGCGTAACTTGGATTTGTTAATTACCATCTAATAGCTGTATTTTGCAATGGAGTTCTAATTTCTCTGTTTTGCCCTTCCCTGAGCTGGGCAGGCTGCTCTGGATGGAACAGGGAACCATGATGCTGGGCTGTGTCAGAGACTTCTTTTGCTGGAAATATTCTTGGTTTTTTTTGAGTTTTCCAGTTAATTATTTTGTCAAGGGGTCTAGATGGTGGCCAGATGTCATTCCTCATATATACTGGAGTAAAAATGACTGCTTTGACCATCTGACCAGCTTTCTTCTGCTCCAGAAGCAGAACGTATTTCTTTACATGAAGAAATAAATTCGGAAGGCTCTCCTCTGTCCAAGTCATAGTAAACCACTGCGTAAACAAGGGATGCTGCTCAGAATCATGAGCTGGTGTGTCCTCAGCTTTGTCTCAGGATGTGAAAATACACTTAAGAGAGAGATGTTGCAAATAATGAAGAGTGGAGTAGAGGAAGCTGTGAACAGAGTTTTAATAACCAGGTAGAACATTGTTTATTGAAAAGTTTGGGACCTTTGTAATCTATTTCTAACCTAGTTGTTTCATACAGTTGGCTTGCATGCATCTTAATCTTTTAAGCTTTAATTTCGCAGACAACAAGTAATTTGGACTGGGGTCATTACTGACCTTTGGTTTTAAGATTCCATCCATGACGTTTTTTTTCTACTTCTGGATTGTAGAGGAGTTTTGGGAGGGGGGAATTGGAATGATTTTTTTTTAATTCTTCTTTGGTCTGTGACCAGCAGCAGAAAACATTTTAACTTGTGAAGCAGTAGTTTAAAAGAACTTAGTGCCAACAGCATGGAGTCTATGTGTTGCTTTTGTAGTGTAGGGCATAACTGCTTTGTGCTGGTAATGGTTTTTAGTGGGCCTGGTCTTTCACTGATGTGAGTCTGTTGCACACTTGAAAACAAAGAAACACAGCAATAAGCCAAACAAGATGTGCATTCCTAACAGAGGCACAGCTGTGAGCATAGCTCACACTGTGAGCAAACCCCAAGCATGAGGAGAGCAGGGAGAGGGAACAGGCGGTGTTGTTCCCTCTGCCCTGCGGAAACTCAGGCCATCGATGAACAGCATGGGCTGCAGTCAGACAGTTCAGAGGCTGAAGCCTCTCTGAATGCTCTGGTAAAGCCCTAGCACAGAGTCAAGCAGCTGGGCCAGCAACAGAAGTGGAATGGGCAGCTGAACAGACTCATCTGCCTCTTGCATCTTTATCTGTACATTATCAGTGTTTCTCCCTGATGGAACGATCAAGGAGGATGCTCACCCACTGGAAATGCAGCACAGTGCTCCTTTTCCCTGGGGTTTTCCTGCTGGGATGCTTGACCCTGGCAGATAGCAGACCAACTCTCAGAGATCAAGCAGATTAGATTCCATTCCAGCTCCCCCTTGAATGCAAACACTGTTTTCTTGGGCACTGGAGACTTGTGGTTTTAAAACAAATTTGTATCTGCTGTCCAAGCAAATACTTTGTTTGCTACCCAGAAAACACTGAGAAAGGCTCTTTGTCCTATTCTGTGAGTGGGTCATGCCTTGCCTTCTGCAGTGCTGCATGGACTTCAACTTGTGCTTCATCTTGGGTGTGGTGAATGAGCTCCGTCAGAGGCACCTGTTACACCATGACCCTTTTGGTCTCCTTTTGTAGAGGTCTGATGGGCACTAAAAGGAATTGGTCATTCCAAAAGTAACTATTTTAAGTGGGGATTGGCCTCTTTCCCTGGGTAACTAGTGCCAGGACGAGAAGGGATGGCCTCATGTTGCGCCAGGGGAGATTCAGGTTGAGTGTTAGGAACAATTCCTTCTCAGACAGAGCGGTGAGGCACTGGCACAGGCTGCCCAGGGAGTGGTGGGGTCACCATCCCTGGAGGTGTTCAGAGCTGTGGGGATGTGGCACTGAGGGACGTGGTCAGTGGGTGTGGTGGGGCTGGGCTGGGGATGGACTTGGTGATCTTAGAGGTCTTTCCAACTTTAATGATTCTGTGATTCTATTTTCCAAAACTAGGCCAGCAACGTGCATGAAATTGGTGTTCCTGCTCTGGGCTCTGCTTTAGCAATGTGGCTTGAAGCAGCTTGCATCATTTCTGTGGGGAGAGGCACATGAACCTAGACGTTGTGGTGTTGGGGGCCTGGCTACTGAATCTGAACTGAAGGAGCCTCAGAGCTGGCTGCCTTGACTCTGCAGGAATACAGCTAAAAAGATGTGCTGATTGGAGATGATTACAAGTACCAGTGGAGCCAGGAAATATTTTTGGTTTTGTCCAGAGATTTGGAGCGTGTCCATTGTTTCCATTCTGAGAATGTCAGAGACAGATTGCTGCCACGGTAATGAAAATATCAAGAGCTGCTTAAGAAAGCAAATATTCTTGATGAAATAATGAGAATAGATTGAGTTGGTCCACAGTGAATGAATCAGGAGCTGTGGTGATGGTTGAACTCTGCAGAGAATGCTAACCAGCAGTAAAATTAGGGACATGGTAGTTGGAAGGAGCTTTCCTCGCAGTGAGTCTGGTAGATCAGAGCAGCCCAGCAATTACTAGCTTAGAAACATGCATTTTTAAGATCTGGTTGGGTTCTTTGTTGGCCTGGCAGTTACGTGTATTTTGTTTTGCTTAAGTTCAGCTGGGAGTGTTTAGTATTGGTAAAAACCCCAAGCAAGCCCAAATCCTACACCATGGGACTTGGGTTCTTTCCCAGGAGGTACTTGGTAAAGGTTATGGCCAGGATGTTCAGCAGGATACTCAGAGTGCCCTGGGTTATTGGGATGGCTGTGATCTCAGCGTGTCAGTAGTAGGGAGACATCATGATGGGGTATGGAAAGGAGCCTCTCTGCCTGCTCATCTTCCCTTTACCTGCAAAATGGGGCTGTCCAGCGCAGAAAGCCTTCCCTTTGCTCTGGTGCCTCATGCCTCTGCAACTCTGTGACCTCAGCTCCCTGCAAAGCATCTGAAGATGTTTGGACCATGCTCTCACCAATGTTTCTTTTCCCTCCAGAAAGTGGGAATAAGTGTGCCTGACTCACAGGTTCGGGTCTGTTTGTGTCTAGCTGCAGGGAAACTTGCACCCTGTGATGTTTGCTGTTTGTTTTGCAGCTAATGATTATAAGCTTCTGATCGACTGATTGCTCATTGCAAGTGGGACATAATAACTCCCAAATAAGGCAAGTTGTGTGAAAATTAACTTGCAGGTCCTGATGGTTAGACAGTTACAAGCTCTGCTGGAAGATGGTAGTAATTATCGTACGAAATTCCTTCCTGCCTTGTGTCTTCATTGCAATTGCTCTATGACTGATACATTTAAGATCAAGAGAGCGAGCAAGTGTGTGCAGAATATTAAACACGAGTTTGCTATTTCTCATCTTATTTTTGGTCCTGACCTTTCGAAGTGCACACAGTCTGCAGCCTTTGAGCCACAGATGTAATCCGTAGTGCTCCCTTTGCTGAGGACTGCCTTCAGGCAGGAGGACCTTCCTCTGGAGCGCCAACTCCAAGCCATACCAAGTCCAGGGAGTAGGGTTTTAGCTCAGTGCCCTTTGTCTCAGACTCAACTCATGTTTTGCTGTGGGAATGATGCTGATGGAATTGAGGCCTGCAGTCTCGTGCAGTCCTATGTGTATTTGTTCTCTGGTGCTGCTGCTGGGTAAAAATGTTCCTTTATGCTCTGTGCAAGGAAGGGATATTGGTTGCTTAATTCACCTGAGCTTAGGCTGTAGGCCTGGGGGCAAGACGAGGAATTGCTTCTGCATTGCTTCAGTCCCAAGCAAACACTTCTTTCCAGACTGGCTCTACTCTTCAGTCTTAACACACGGGGACGTGTCTCCCAGGAAATGCACAGGGGCTCTCGAGTGACTCCTTGCTGGAAGTCGTAGTTGAATAGCTTAATATAAAGATGAATACACATGATGCAGTGCCAATGTCTCACATTTTTATAGGATGCTTCATCAATACCATGACCAGTGATGGTGAACAGGTAGGTGGCAGGATCTCTGCAATTACTGGAGCCGAGCAGGGATGTCCTAAAATAATAAATGGCAAAGTTAAAAGCCTGTGCTTTGTCAAGGGAAATGTGCCCTGGGATATCAAGCCTCACAAGCCTGTCCCTGAGGGTGAGGCCTTTGACAGATTCACCAGAGGTAGTCAGAGATACTCAGTTCTATCAGGAGAGTGGCCCATAGGAGAGAAATCGCCTCGATGGCACACAGTAGCTTTGTGTCATTGCTGCTGATGTCTGTAACAAAGTAAAGGCTTAAGAAACTGCTCCAGAGGTTTGTCCAGATTCCAGAAAAGCTCCATGATTTTTAAGTGCTGCTGTTTGTAGGAGTTGTAAGAATATCTCCTTAACTGCTGTGACTTTTGAGATTTGAATGAACTTTAGACTGTATTTAACTGTAAGATGCAGTTGAACCTACTACATTTTACCTGAGTACAATGAGATAGATTTTCTTGTTATTTCTACCCAGAACTTGCACAGATGATATATGATAGCACATAACTAGAATTTTGCAAATGTAGCGCAGTCCAATCTGTAACATAACAGTCTGGCATACAAGGATATGTCCTTGTAGGCAGGTTTAGCTGTGTCCTACCGCATTGTTCCTCTCTCTCACAAGTACCTGGTAGAGAAAGTGGGGATTGTTTTGTAGAGGTTATTTTAATTTTTGCAGCTGTGATTTCAGGATGATGGATTGGATTTCCATAAGGCCATTCAGATCCAATAATGATGTTTATTTCTAATACTTCTTCCATTTATATTCACATAGAGCAAGCAAAATGGTACTAATGATGCTATTATTGTCAGTGCAATTACTGACAAAGATGTCCCTTAAGAGATGGGGATTTCACAGTGGACTGAAGGTAATTCTCTTCCTGAAATGACCCACTGGAATTATGTTACCGCAACAAATGCTTTGTTCCAGCTGAATATCATGACCAGGCTACTGCTGTTGAGTTTCCATGGCTAACAAACCAAGAGTTGGTTGTACTGATTGTAGATTTTCTGTGGAGAAAAGAGACGTGGGAAATCCTGGCAGTAATTTCAGAGTTTGTTCACAGTAGCACAAAGGCAGATTTCAGGATGAGAGGCAGCGCACAAGGCTTTTGTATGATGAAATGATGTGGATTTGGTGCTACTTTTATGGTCTTACCCTTCCTGCATAAACAAGGAGTTCAGCTGTGCTGTGGAGCACGCTGGTTGGTTGCTTCCCACAGATCCTAGAGCTCTTTTGAATGGCTTGTCAAGTACTGGGCTGGTGTTTGCTGCCTGTTTTCTTAGCCTGTTCTGCTGCATTGCCAGGTAAGACTGTCTCAGTTTATTCTGGCAGGTACCTTGCTCACGTTGTCCTGCTTCGAACTGCATGGAAAGCCATGGCTTCTGGAGCAATTTCATTTTGAGGGACAGGAGGAAAACAGCCCAAAGAAATGCACTGTCTGGTACTACGCGAAGGAGGAAGGACGTAGCCAGTGCAGTGAGTCCCTCCTCTGGGAAGAAAGGAGAGAGCAAGCACACCTACCCACAGGAGTGCTATCAGCAGTTAGTGCATGAGCTCTGCATCTCCTCCACAAAGCTAGAGGCCAGGTTATTCCTCTGTATGAAAAGAATCTCCTACTGCATTGCCATCAGGTTAGCGGGCATCTTTATGAAAGCCCTCAGAACTGACTTTTGTAGTGCTCCCGTTGATACCCATGTGACCACATTGGGATTCAGACTCATCTATACAAGCTTCCTTGAAATGAGAAGTCTGATTTGAAATGTCTAATTTAAAACAAAACAAACAAACAAAAAAACACAAAAACTCTGCATCATGTTTGGAATAAGCCACAGTGCAAAGATAGACAGCGCACTGCTTACAGCAAAGGAAAGGCCACCATGCCTTGCCCGTCATGGGCAATGGGGAGAACAGGCTTATAACCTTTAAACAGCCAACTTGATGGCCTCTGTCACCACATCTCTTCTGGATAAAGATGCCGGGAGAGGGGCTTCTGCATGGTTAGGAGAAGAGAAATAATGTGGAAGGGCAGAGGAGAAAGGTCAATTTTATAAAGGGTGAATGGTGGAGCTCCAGCTTGGAGTACGTTGCCACTGAGGCTCTGGGCACACCGCTCTTTGCTCTCCAGCCCTTCAGAAAGGGAAATCAACATTCTGTGCAGTAACTGTTACACATAACAGTTTGCAGGATGGGAGTTTAGTAGCAAGTTTCTAATCTGGGACATATTTTCCCCATAAGAACACCAGTCCAGTGTGCAGGTGAGTGTGCACTATAGGCCTTCGTTGTGTCTGGTCAGTGGGAGTTGCTCTCACTGAAGCCCACATGAAGAGTTCTTCCTTTCCGCTCTGGAGAAGCCAGATTTAGTCCCCAGTGCTGTAGTTAAGTGAGGGCTCCTGGGCTCATGTCTGGGGGTTGAATTTTGTGTGCTTCCTTTGAATGGAGGAAACAATCAGAGTTTTTATACAGCTGTCTCTTGGTGTTTGGCTCCCCAAAAAAACCAGCTTTCCTCTGGCTTACACTATTGCTGATTCCAAACTCTTAAATTTCATTATGTTTTTACCCAGGCTGATTGCTTCCCTGATCTCCTTTCTGCCTTTGTTGTGATCTGCTTAATAGTGATTTTGGAGGGTTCCAGTGCGTTAAGATTTACATGCAGTCCTTGGCTGCTGCAAGACTAAATAGCACGACTTGTTTGTTCAAGGTCTTGACAGTTACAACGAGACTACAAAATTCCTGTCAGCAGGCTGAAAGTGCTGCCATTTCCCTCAGTGCTAATTAACTCCTTTTAGCCTGGGTACGTGGTATGTGCGGTGCTTCCCTCTGTCAGACTGTTCTTCTCAGTGATCAAATGGATCAAAGACTTCAGTTCAATGACTCTCAGGAGATTTGGGCTTTTATTGCCCATATTTATGTGTGAGGGAGAGCTACTAGGATGTCTGTGGCGTATGAGCAGTTTGTAGGAGTCTCAGGCAGGAGCATGTTGCTCCAGTCTGAAATCAGAGCAGGAGCCTGTGGTTCCCCGGTCTTGGTCTATGAGCTTTGTGTGCTACATCCCTGCTGGATAGCTGCATTTGAGGGCCTGGGTGTTAATGCATTCACTCAGGTGTTGGAGGAGATTTCCCTAGGAAAAAAAAACATTATCTGTGCTCAGAAAGGAACATAGGACTTTAAATAGTGCTGTAAAAGGTGACTGGAGTAATCTCAAATTATTTTATAAACTATCTCTCAATGCTCAATCAGTGCTCAGTGCAATGCTCAATTGAAAGGAAGGAGCTCACTATCTGAAAGATTTAATTAATGGTCTCTGAATGTGATTACGAACCTAACTCCAGTTTTCTACATTTGGAAACTGCTATTGTAACGCATCTCCATTCATCTGTCCTTACATGCATAGATATGTGTTGTCAGCTGGTGTAAATCTAATCTAACTCAAGGACTTCAAAGGGTTTTGTTGTTTTGTTTTTTATTATTTTTGGAGGTGTCCTTTGTTTTACATGAGAGTTTCTTACATGTCAGTGTTTCTGTAAAAAGACTTTACTCTGGACATAAATTACATCTACTTCAGTGTTAAGAGGCCATAGAGACTTTAAAGTGTGATGGTCAGTATCTTTTTACGGTATTTGTTTTGATAGCAGCCAGGAAAGTTACAGTGTTGTAATAAGCAGAGAAATCTGAGAAACTATAAATTGATAGCACTCTGAAATAAGATGTTTTTGTAGATAGAAAGGAGAATGAACTTGCTGTTTGTTTGGCTGATTTCCGTGCACAAGTATGGCTGGAGGATGCGGTCAGGAAAGTCACTGATACATTCAGGTGTCAATCCAGAATGGCGTAAGTTAGCTGCCTGCCATCTGCCTTCCTGTGGTTTGCACCTGGGAAGAGTGTGACTGATGGTGTTTGAAGTGCACTCTGAGACAGCCAGCATGGCTTCACCGAGGGCAGACCATGCCTGGCCAATCCGCTGGTCTTCTATGATGGAGTGGTACCATTGGTGGACGAAGAAAAGGCAACTGATGTCATCTACATGGACTTGTGCGATCAAGGAATCACTTTGGTTTTGTTCTTCAAGTGCTGCTTTGCTGGAGCATGAAGTGTTTGTCCTAAACCCTGTGCAGAGCTGTAGTGATGCCCGTCACCAGTGGGTGAAGCCAAGGTTCCACCTGGCACTGTGCTGGGGATCCAGCTGCTCTGTGCCTTTCCTACCTGTGGTCTCCTCCTCATGTTCTAGAGTGCATGTAGACAGCTTGCACCAAGTGATAAGCTTGGCACGTACTGTTAATGTGGCAATCATGCTGGTGAGAGCTTGACTGACATCCTCTCTTTGCCTCTTTTCCCAGGTTGTAGCATTGTCATCGTGGAGTCTCTTGAGAGATTCAATCTACTATACACTGTCTGTTGTTGCACTCATTGTGGTAAGTTTCTGAAGACTGTTGTACACGTCATTCTTCTGTGGGAGCCCACATGTCTACTGTAGAGGGATCTCACTAAGAAACCTTAGCTTTGTAGCTAAAGTCCTCGCTCCAGGAGCCATGTGGTTTTTCTGTCTATGGAAAAATGAACACGTGGTCTCCGTGGTTCTGTAGAAAAGCATGGCCCAAGGGTAAGAGATGAAGAAATACCAAGGTCGGGATATGCAAAAATTGACTTTCCTGCTAACAGTTACTACTTTGTATGTATATCTATTTCTTCGCTTGGGCGTATAGTCTAGGGACATACATTCCCCCAGGAAAGGAATTGATTTTATGAGGCTAATTCCCACACAAGAAGAGTGGAACATAGAGTCAGAAGACGAACACTTGCATTTCTGAAGTTTATGCAGTGTTTCTTAGACAAAGTGTGCTTTGTTTTGCCTTGACTCATCAAACGTCTGTATGCCATGAAAGGCCTGTATCTCTAATCTCAAATAGAGAGTTTGCCTTAAGCTGTTTGTGCTTTTATTTTGCAAGGTCAGCTTTTTTGCATTTGTCACAATCTAATGCATGCGTCAGTGCTGCTGCTAGAATAAAAGCTACCTAACTATTAGTAATGAGCTGCAAAACTAAACTTTTTTTTTTTTGCTTTGACAGCTTAACAAGCAGCATCATACCAAAAACTCTTCCTAACCAATGAACTCTGCTACTACTAATTGTAATAGATTACATTGCATGAGCATTAAGATATCTAGCAGGTGTTCCCTCAGTTTACTTGAAGGGAGACTCAAAGGCCTGCCATTTGGCCTCTTGTTTGGATTGGGTATTTCATATAGGCATTACAGAATGGCGGGAATGCTTTTCTTTTGGAGCTATACCCCATAATATCAGAGCACTGTAATTTTTTAGACCTGAAGAGGTTCAAGGTCCTTCATGCAGCCAGAGTAGGACTTTGCAACTCAAGGCTTGGAGGCATTGCCAGAACTCTGATGTGGATGTTAGAGCACTTTGTGGCCAACTGTGGCTTGGGAGATGTGGAACAAGCCCCCATCTCTTCAGCATTACTCCACAACAATCACTGCATGGGCCTTTTAAACACCTCTTAGAGAAAAACAGAGAAAAATGAAGGGAGGGGAGAACACTTCAAATGATTAAAGATTTAGCTCCCAAGTGGTTTAGCAACCCTGTTCTATGTAGCACTGGCAAATGAGGATTTTTCCTTTCAGAGTCTAAACACTGCTTCAGTTTAAGAATTTTCTCTCCTCTCCATCGTTTAGCTGAGGACCCCTGGCTTTATGGTAGCTTGGATCCTTTATCTCCTTTTAAGGTAGAATCAAACTGAGATGTCAGCACATTTATACTGTATTCTGCCTCTCCAGTCCCCTGTGTCTCCACTGGCAGATACACTGCTGGCTCTTTGCAGAGCACAGCACAACTTGCACTCCGTTTTCTCATTCGTTAGACTTGTATGGGCCTTAAATTTTGGAAAGCGTTTAAACGCTTCACTATATGATTTGCCATGTCAGAGCATTGAGACTTTGCTGCAGCCAGAATATAATCATCTTTCTCGAAGGATAATATTGCTTTGTAGAAGATTGCACTTATGTTGTTTTGAAGAGCAGCTTGTGGTGCTCTCATATGAGCTACACTCCACAGGTGCCTTTGCTAATCATAAACACACCTGAGAGGAGATAAATACATTCCTGCCAATACTGAAATGCAGTGGCCTAAAATTCTGCTGGGTAAATCTATGCAAGTTTATCTTCTTCCATTTCAACCAGCAAAGGAATCGCAGTGCTGCAGTAAGAAATAGCAAAGCACAAACTCACCTCTTTGGTGCTCCGTGCCAGCTGATAAGAGTGAGTGAGCTCCAGATCACAGTGATTAGAAGTGGGCCAGCTTTCTTTATCACACTTACCTCGTGTTGATTTAGCTGTATGATTTTTTTTGACCTTAAAATTAGATTGCAAAGCTAGCTTGCCTTCTGTTAAAGCTTGGCAAAACCTGTTACTCTTTATTTCAAGGGAAATATCCCTTGAATATCAAGATCCCAGTGTTTCTTAACTCGAAGGGACGCGGTCATTGTCATTAGTGAAAAAAGTGGGATTGGTGCTATTTTTAATCACAAAGGTCAGTGCACACACTTTTGTGCCCTGCCACACCAACACAGCGCAGCCTAAAATAGCTGTTGTCAGATTAGATCACCATGACTGGGGTTGTGACTTATAGCATGCATAATGTTTTGCTGTCATGTGTTCTTCCAGTAACAAATACAGCTATTGTTTGCTGCTCTATCAAACACAAGTTGCTATTTACAGGCTCTTTAGCTTCAGGGAAGTGTTTCACTGTAATTTCTAAAGACCATTTCCTTTCCCTTGGTTTTCACCACTTCTCTGGGTGCATTTGCCTAGTGCAAACACAGCACTTCTACCTCTTTGCACAGCACTGAGCTGGAAGGATGTGAAGGTGCTTGGAAGGACCAAGTGGCCAGCAAGACCCTTGCTGGCTGGCACCAGGCCTGCTGGTTGCAGCCCAGGGCTGTAGGGCCCCTGAACCGCTTGCGAGCATGTTTGCCAGTCCTGCCCTCCCCACCGTGGTGGCAGCATGAGCCAGGCTCAGCATCCCCAGCTCTGAGAGTGCCGGCTAGAGCAGAACTCACACAGAGGCCCACTGGAAGTGGAAAGAGGAGCAGAAGGAGGGTCACTACCAGCAAGGCCACCGTGGCGGTCCCCTCTGCTCCCAGCATCTGCTGGTGCTGGTGAGTTCAGCTGTGGAACATGATGGCCATCTGCTGGTGACCTCCTGACATCTGCTCTTCAAACCCCGAAGGCCAAGGCTAGATAGATAGATAGGTGAGAACCCTTTCACTTTTCTGGCACAGCATTGGTGTTCCCCAACACATGGCATCTTACACATACAGGAGAAGGACGTTTCCTTCCCAAAGAGCACAGCATCATGAGGAAAGCTTCAGATATACTGAAATGGTTCTAACAGCGCTTGTTAGAGTCTTAAGCTTAGCTCTTAAGGAAATTGTGCCCTGGAGCTGGTTTTCAACCAGCAGAATGTTGTTGGAGCACATGTTATTGACACCAGGTGCGGAACTGGCTGTAAATCTGTGTACTTACTGCCCAGCTGCTGCTGAAGGACAGCACAGAGGGATGGCAGCATCTCTGCTGAGACCAGCTGGTGCAGCTCCTCCAGGTCACCTATTTGCCCTGTCACTGCTTTGGCTCAGCGCCAGTTCCACAGGACGCTGTGGGCTCTAGGAAGGAATGCTGCTCTGCTTTTCTAGGTGGGAGAAATATGAGAGCTGAAAGGTTCTGAGGGAAACAGACAAAAGCCTAATCCTATTGCCCCAGGCCTTGGGTTGCTCTGTCCCCACTGCCACCTGCTGGGGGGGGTGGGCTGTTTGCAGTCCTTGTTTACATTGTGACAGCCTTGTCACATTCCTTGTTTAACATGCTTCTTTTTTCATCTTTCCTCCACAGTTTATTTATGATGAAAAGGTTTCCTGGTAAGTGTATCTGGCTGTATTTCTTGTTCATTTTTCCTGTTTACACCACAAAAGCTGCCATACGCAGTGTTCATGGGAAGAGGAGGAGTTTGAGAGTCAAAAGTTTTGCTGAGATCATTGTGTTTTCAGCATGTCTTAGAGCTTGGAGAGTGACAGCGGTAGCTTTGTTTTCACCCAGCTAGCACTATTTAGATTACAAGCACTAGGTGGAGTCAGGTTGCTTGGGTTGTGTGTTTTCTTAAACACGTTCTTGCTGGGGGATTTGTGTTTAATTTCAGAGGATTTCTGAAACGCCGAGTTTTGTAATGGCTTGTTTTCATTTTGTTTTCTTTTTAACTAAAATTGACTTGAGACCCAATTATATTTGACTATGTCCCAGTCATCAGTGAGGAAGCTGAGTGTTGAGCCGCCAGGAATGAGGTTTGGCGTGGTTAGAGCAATGTGCCAAAACCCCGAACGAGAACATAACCCATGAATTTTAGTATGTAGCAGGCAGCAGGAGCTCAGCACCAAGTCCCGCTCTGATGCGCTTCGTGTTCCTTCTGTTTGCAGGTGGGAGTCCTTGGTCTTGGTGCTGATGTATGCCATTTACATCGTTATCATGAAGTAAGTAAGAGATTCTGCTCTACTTTTTTGTGGGCTCAGAACCCCATACTGGTTCATTATTCCTTGCTCTGAGCCCGATGATACAACTGCAGCACAACCAACACTGTTTTCGTGAGCATCTGAACTGCATAGCTTCCTTCATACCAGTTGATGCTGGGGGACCTGGCCTGTTCTGCTGTTTGATTCCCCTCCTCCTCCCTTGTTTCTAAAAGCCAGTGGAAAAGAAACCCGGATTTAAACTGGAACATTAAACAAAACCTACCAGCCACCAAGCACACCAGTGGTCTTTTCTCAACAAGTAAGAGTAGAAGTTTGTTTTGAAATGATGAACAGAATAAATATTAGGAGAGCAATTCTCAGTGAGAACAGCAAAACAGGCTCGGTGGAAGGGAATGAACCCATGAATACAAGTCAGAATTCCTCTTACTTCTAGTAATTAGAAACTTTAACATGGAGGGCAGGTTTACTTTGCAACACTGGCCAACAAAGCAGGAAGCTGTGCTGTTTCAATCTAGGATGAATCTGTTTTCTTAAAGTGATGCTGTAGTTTGAACACATGTTTCTGACCTGCCAGGCTGTTGGTCTGGTTTGGAGGCCTTGGCCGGGTGCTCACAGTGGTCTGCCCTTCCTTTTGAGTCTTGTGGTGAGATCCTGTCTGTGTCAGTTCCTGTTACTCAAAATAAGATAAGAAACAAAGAAATGTTTTTAATATATAATTATTTTCAAAGTCGAGACCAGAACTTAGCACAGTTCTCATGTTTCTCTGGTGTGCCTTCACAAGCAAAATAGCACTCATAGTCAGGAGCTACTGTGATTAAGATATAAATTTGTACTATGGTGAGTAAATGTTATTTGCTATGGGAGTATTACTTACATGTAGATAAACAAACAAACACTCTGTTCATGACTGATTTCTCATATGTTTCCAAGCCTTCTGGGAACAGAGGGATTGCACTGCATGCAATTGGTTGGGAACTGTGGCATGCTATGCCTTGATTTCCTTAGAGCCAGGAGCTCAATGTAGGAAAGGCGGTGTGGTGTCAAGGAGTCCAAGTAGAAGCGGCAAAGGTACATCTAGAATTCGTTTCATGTTCACAGGTACAATTCTACTATACAACACTGCTTGGAAAGGAAAACAAAAAATGCTGCAAACATGGTGAATGGATTAGCAAATAACACGGAAATGGACGATAACAGCAACTGCGATGCCACAGTGGTGTTACTAAAGAAAGGTAACTGTTCCAGTAAGTCACCCTGCTTGCATCATTCTGAATGTTTACAAGTTTGTCTGCCCACCCAGCAGTGTGGGCTGGCCATGTCTGCTCAGTGCTGAAATAGGCAGGGAGGTGCCCTTTAAGCCCCACTTGTATTTCCTTAGCTTAAAAAAATCATTGCTTCCATAGCTCAGCTGCAGTAGCTGTGTGTGTGTGTGCGTTGGTGAGCACAAGTTAAACTGCATACAGAGCGTAACAGATCGTGCTTTGTCTTTGCAACAGACAACAAGTTCGTAAAGTAACTGTTGGATTATTATCTGCCTACCCTCAGCAATAAGAGCCTCCCCAAGTCACTGGTTTAAACTGAGAAGGGGATGTGTCTTATCTAAAGTAGCCCTGGTCTCTGTGTACAGACAGGCTGCCCTTTTTCTTCTACTTGACTCCATAAAGAACAAACAAAACCAGCTGTTTTCCCACAAAAAAAAAATGATTGAGAGATTTAGTATATATTCAGTCAGCAACTGAATGTGAAATGTGGATGTTTTTTCTTGCTGACATCAAACCCTTTGAGTCTACCAGATGCCTGCTATCACATCACTGCCCTGTTGCTGGGCAGAAGGAAAGCTTTTGTGAGCGTGGTGTGCTGTGGTTTGGGTAAGCTGCTGTTACTGGAACAGCTCTCTGTAGCCTTGGAATCTCAACAGTGGAACTGTGCTAGCAAGATAACTACACTGCACCAGTGCAGCTAGACTGGTAAAATAAAATATAAACTCAGGTTTACGCTGTGACCTCAAGACTGCAAACAAATGAGGCATTTCTGATTGTAGGATTTGGTTTAAATTACACCAGAATGCCTCTTTGCATGACACTGCTCAGCCACTGTTATGCTTTGGTCTTGAACCCTTGTGGTTTCTTAAACTGGCTGGGGAAGGAAGCCCAAAGGATTGGTTCATTTTTTTGCCGATTGTTCCTATGTTTACTTGGTGGTGGGCCTCTGGAGGCTCAGATAGGCGAGTGGTGCTGCTGGGCACACCACCAACAGTAGCACTGGGTCAAAAACAGCCCTCATTTCAACTGGTCAGAGTGCTGAGGGTATCCAGTAATACTATGTGCTTTATGAGCTTCCACTGTTCTGAACTGAGGACCACAAAGAGGAAAGCAGAAGGGTTTCTGTGGTACCCAGGACATGCTAATGTGAAAAGTCACCAGGGAAAGCTATCTGGCCTTCTTGATTTTTGTGACCCACATGTCTCAGAAAAAAGAAAGTGCCTGAGGACGTGCTCTGCTGTAGGACTAAGAATGATGATGATAATACAAACATTGTCAGTGCTGAGTGCAGTTGTGCTGGGGAAGATCTTGGGTTTCCCTGTTGCTGTGTTCCAGTCCTGCCTCTGCTTTCTCAATCCAAGGATTCTGTGCCTGTCCCACGGAGGCGATGGTGGATGAGGCCAATATCCTCACACAAGTGCAAATTACAATAGTGGAATTAACACTGCCTTATTGCAGCAGCTTCTTCACCTCAACAGAGTAACCATTGTGAAAGCAATGGTCCGCTTAACAGAGGCCTACAATAAACTGTGCAGGACAGATTTTATTTGCTATCAACAAGAATAAATGGAGATACCCTATTGGTGACTTACTTATAAAACCTGCCATGCAAAGACAGAAATTAAATACAGAGGAGGCATGTTTGAATGGCTGAAGGAACAGTTCTTACAAAGGACCTCTGGAACCTGTAGACTTATTCTGCTGAGAGCCATATAAGATGGAAAGAGAGGCTGGTGGTGGGCGAAGACCTCAGCATCTCTTTGTTTCTTGGTTGCAGGGAATTTCCACCGTAAAGCCTCGGTGATCATGGTGGATGAGCTGCTGTCTGCTTACCCACACCAGCTTTCATTTTCTGAGGCTGGACTACGGATCATGATAACCAGCCACTTTCCTCCCAAAACACGTCTCTCCATGGCCAGCCGCATGCTAATCAATGAGGTATGTCTCTTCTCTTTTTTCCCCTCTCTCTCCTTCTCATTCTGAATTTGCTCTTGCCTGTGACAGCATCCAGGTCAAAATGGACCTCTATGATTTTCCTGGATCCCTGTGTGCATTTTTCCCTATTTCATCCTTCTAAGAATGTCTGTACTAAATCATCCTTTGATATCTGTACCCATGGAGACTTTAGTAGAGAAAGTTTCAAGTCATCATGTGGTTATGCTCCGTGTAGCAGTTGCTCACAGCAGATGCCTCCAGTGTTGATCTGATCTGGTGTTAACATTGCTAATTTTATAAGATGGTACGACACTTTCTGACCCTTGTCTTGTTGTATCCCTGCAGTCAGTTCAAAAGCTGCTGGTCCTTATCTTCTAAAAGTTCTATCTATATGATGTTTGTCTAGTTCCTGCAAGCAACTATTGTATTATGCATGATCCCCCTTTGCCCTTAAAACCAAGTGTTTAAAGAACTCTGCACCTCTCTTTTTCTCTGTTCCTCCCCTAATCTTTAAGAAAAAATAAAAATCAAGCATTAAGTTTTTAAAAATCTGTCTTTGAGCAAGAATTTGTGTCTGTATTAACAGAGACAAAGACTGATCAACAGCAGGACTTACACCAATGGTGAATCAGAAGTAGCGATCAAAATACCTATCAAGCATGTTGTGGAGAATGGAACAGGTCCAAGCAACTCATCTGAGCGGGGCGTGAATGGCACACGGCGAGACGAGGACGTGGCTGAGGCTGGCAATGAGACAGAGAATGAGAATGAGGATAATGAGAACAATGAAAATGATGAGGAAGAGGAAGAAGATGATGATGATGATGACCATGAAGGGCCATACACACCTTTTGATCTACCCAGTAAGAAACTTGTGGGTTTGTGTTGTTCCAGAAAGCAAAACTCAGTTTGGGTATGCCAGAAAGCATCTCAGAAATACTTTGGGGTATGTACCTGTACCTCACAGTTCAGTTTGTGGTCACAGGTAACAGCTAATTGGAAAGCACAAGGCACATCTCAGCGTACAGACTGTTGGGCTTGGGTGCAGCTCACGTGTTTGCCTTGCAGCTGCGTTTGGTGGGGAGAGGCAACAACCTCTGCTGGGGAGTTCCTTCCATGAAACCTGGGTCCCTGTCTGAACAGACCCATCTCGTTCCATTGACTGCCCTACGTTTGAGTCATACTAGAGCTGTTGAGGTCTAGGGTGTTGAAAAAGAGACAGAATAGTGTAGGGCCTGTTTCTGCCCTTTCCAAGTGATACATGTTTTTGGGAACTACTATTCAGATCTCCACACTCAAGCAGCATAGCTGTAGTTCAAGCAGGGGAAAAAACAAGGGCTTAAAGAGAGTAATTTAGATGTTCTGTGCACAACAACACCTGATTTATAGTATGGGAAAAGTTGACTTGGACCTCTGGAATTGTCTGGTTCAAACCTCTGCTCAGAGAAGGTCTTTCTAGAGCAGGTTGCCAAAGGCTGCATCTACCCTTGAGTGTTAGCTCCAAGGATGGAAATCCCACAGTCTTTCTGGGTCATTGTTCCAGTGTTTGACCACCCATGTGGTAGGAAAAAAAGCACATCTATGACACTCATTGATGCTTGCTGAATGTTTATGGACACCAACCAGTGGATGTAGCACAGAGAGGCAGTGGGTATTGCGTTTCAGCAGTGACAGTGGGTCACCTCCACTCGTGTAGATTTTTCTGAGTGCAGCATGCAGGCTCTTGTTCATCCCTGGCAAAAATGCACTGTGAATGGTCGTGACTGCTGAAAAATAGTGTTTTGTAGCTGAGAATTTGCTCTGTCAAACAATGTTATTGTCCTCTTTGTACCTGTTGTCATTTCCATGGAAATAAATAGGAGGCATTACTTTCAGAGCAACCTACATATTAACTAGAATAATGCTTGTTTCCCATTTTTTGTTTTACAGCTGGCAGAATGGAAATATTGAAGTGGCTCTTCACATGGCCATTGAGTTTTGTCCTGTATTTCACAGTGCCCAACTGTAACAAACCCCACTTGGAAAAATGGTTCATGGTAACCTTTGCTTCTTCTACCCTCTGGATTGCAGCTTTCTCCTACATGATGGTGTGGATGGTATGTACCAAATAAAGCAGAAAACAGCCTAAGAAAGGCAACAGAAGTTATTTTTGTCAGCTTTGAGAAATTGGGCTGTACTCTGTAGTCTACACTTAAGCAGAATTATGCAACCATGGGGCACTGTCATCAGGAAAGAAAGGGAGGCCTGGATTGGGCTGCTGCACTTGTGCACAAATCATGGTCTGTCTCAGCACGGGACCAAAGCAGCATGGAGATAACTCTCTAAAGCTCTGGCCACAGCTTTCCTCTGGGAATGGGGAGACAACAAAAAATTTCCTCTTCCTTCACAGTTCATTCCTGTACTAGAACTCATAAAAAAAGTGACAGGAGGTTTTTTAATTATTATTATTATTTTGTTTTGTTTCCAATAACTCTTGCTACTCTGAACAGGAAGCAGAAATGTACTTGCTTTCTTTTGCTTTTCATATGTGAGGGTTAGGTGTTCCTCAAGAAAAAAAAAAAGCTATGCTAGTTTTCTATAGCTGAAATTCTGGAACCCACATGGTCACTGCTTCTAACATGTGGTTCCTGTTTCTTGGGATGTGCTGCAGAGAGTTCAGAAGAACAAGCATTATTCCTGATTATGTTTCTCTTTCTTCTGTGCGTTTAACATGGCTAATAGGAAATTTGGCGTCATTAAACAAAGGCATCCAAATTTTTAAAATGTGGATCAGATCAAAGAGCACTAATCAATCATAGGCGCTGTAGCAAAGGAATTTAGAGGTATCTCCTTTCTGCTAAAAGGAACTGTTTGCAGTGACATAGGTATATGTGTTCCTGCATAGAACATTTATGTAATGTTAATGTAATGAACCTTGGGGATGTTTTGGTGTCGTCTCAGCTGTTGTTTGTATGTAATAACATCTGTGAGCGTCGGCCAAGACTGTCACAGAGGGCAGTAAGCCCCTGTAAAGCCTCTCCTCCAGGTTAGTGTCAGGAAAATTGTGGATGAAAGGTGTAAAGCAGCTAATCAAAGAACGTACATAGCAGGTCAGTACTTTCCTCTGCCAGGTGGTGAATATAATTTAAAAAAAAAAAAAATGAAGAAAGCCTGTCACTGCTTCTCTTTTAAGAAAGTGTCAGTTTGCACTGAGCAATAAACGCTATCTCATAGCATCTTGTAGAGCTGGACCAAACTGGTCTCTGATTTTATTCTTTATAAACCACCTGACAGTTTTATTCCACTCCTTAGGTGACAATCATTGGCTACACACTGGGAATTCCAGACGTGATAATGGGCATCACTTTTTTGGCAGCGGGAACCAGTGTGCCAGACTGCATGGCGAGCCTTATCGTAGCAAGGCAAGGTAGGTTCATCACCAAGGTGTCAGGCTGCTGCTGAATTGCTTCTGTGTGTCACTGTCTTCTTTAGGATGCGTGTTCTGAATGTGAAAGAATTCAGAGCACTTCTCCTGAGGCTCAAGTTGAAGGCAAGCACAAAGGAAAAGAATTTTGCTGCTATTGCGAAGCAGCTAAGAGGTTCTTAACGATGGTGTGTAGCAAGCTATGGCATGGGTGCCAACTTCAAGCCTCCAAAAATTCAGTTTGGTTTTTGTTTGTTTGTCTGTCTTCCAAATTTAAATTTACTGTTGTGGATTTGTGCAGAACGTGCCGTGTATTTTTCTGAAACATGCCTGAGTGTACATGGTTTCCATTCCTGCAGGTATGGGGGATATGGCTGTGTCCAACTCCATTGGAAGCAATGTTTTTGATATTTTAATTGGCCTAGGCCTCCCGTGGGCTTTGCAGACCCTAGCAGTGAATTATGGATCATATGTAAGTCTTACATTTGTTTGCATTAGTTTTATTTATTTGTGCATATCTCTGTGGTGGTGGTGGTGTTGTTTTTAACACAAGCTTTTATATAGACTGCCTAGAGCTATCAAAAAAGTCCTAAATCATGTGGGTGGGCTTTGAAGAAACAAATAGTTTTGCTCTGTTTTGATCTGGGGATAGCAGCAATTACTTTTGCATATACATTCCCCATGCTTTGGAGGACAAGTACTTCCATTTCCTCCTTAAAGGCAGCAACTTGTGCTGAAATAAACTAACTCACTGCGTTTTTGTGCCCTTGAGTATATTCCAAATAAGGAAAATGATTCTGGTTCAATGAGACAAACAGGGTAAATGCATGGTTGAAATGTAAGGGACAGAGTAAATCTGTAGGGCTTTTAGTAAGAGGAATGGTACTGTTTTTAAACTGTTAATGTGCTGAAAGATGAAGTAAGCTGTTAAATAACTGGGGTATATCAGGGCATGACTACCATCTGGAAACACTGCAGAGCTTCACTATTTGAGGAAACCTAGCCAACACCAATAGAACCGCTCAGTAATTCCCAAATGATGACAGATGCACACTATGCATGGAGCTGTTGGAAGCTCCCTTCTGAGAGAGAAGAGCAGGAGATACCATGAAATCCCAGAGGGAAGTTGCCATTGCTTTTAGCTGGACCACACTCAGCAGTGTAGGAGAGATTCTTCTTTGCTATCAGTAAGTGACTGTAAAGTTAGGACTGTAGAATCACAGAATGTTTGAGCTTGACAGGTACCTCTTGAGATTATCAAAGCCCGAAACCTCTGCTCAAGGCATGGTGAGCCGCGGCAGGTTCTTAGGACCATGTCCAGTTGATTCCTTAATACTGTTGATGGTGGAGACACCACTGCCTCTCTCAGCAGTCTGTTCCACTTTTAATCACCCTCACAGTAACTAGCTCAAAGTGTTCTTTTGATAGGATTTCTTGTATTTCAAATAGTGTGCATTGCCTCTTGTTCTTTCAATGGGTACAACTCAGAGGAGTCTGGTTGTGCCTTGTTTATGCCCTTCCATCAGGTATTTACACATGCTGAGAAGATGCCCTCGTGCCTTCTCTTTTCCAGGCTGAACAGTCCTGGTTCTCTTGGTCTCTCCTTGTATGTCAGCTGCTGCAGTGGCTTAAGTCATCTTTGCAGCCCCTTTGTCCAGTGAGTTGCTATCTCCGTTACACTGGGGAGCCAAGAACTGAACCTAGCGCCGCAAATGTGTCTCACTAGTGCTGAGAAGAGAGGAAGGATCCTTTCCCTCCACCTGCTGGCAGCACTTCTCCTAATGCAGCCCAGGCTGCTGTTGGTGCTGCTTGCCACAAGGGTGCATTGTGGGCTTGTGCTTGGTGTCCATTAGGACCAGGAGGTCTTTTTCTGCCAAGTTGCTTTCTAACTGGTCAGCCCCAGTGCATACTGGTGCATGCGGTTTTTCCTTCCCAGGCGCAGGACTTCTCATTTCCCTTTGTTGATGTTGATGAAGTGCATTTTCCCAGTTCCCTCTGAATGGCAACACAGCTTTCTGGTGCATTAGCCACTCCAGCCAGTTTTGTACTGGCTGCAAACTTGCTGAGGGTGCCCTCTGCCCCATCATCCATGCCATTACTGAAAATGTTAAGCAGTATTGACCCCTGGGTACACCACTAGTCTCCACTGCTGGCCTCCATCTGGATGCAGTGCAGCTGAACACAACCCTTTGAATGCAGCAGTTCATCTGTTAACAGCCCACTCCGCCACCCGTTTATTTAATCTGCTTTTCCTCTGTCTGTGAGGATGTATGAGAGGCAGTGTCAAACGCCTTGCTGAAGTCAGTGCAATTAACGTATGTTGCTCTCCCTTCATGCAAGTCCACCTCAACCATCTTGTTATAGGAGGATATCAGGCTGGGTAAATACAATTTCCCCTTCGTCTATCTGCCTACTCCCAATCACCTTCTTGTCATTCATGTGTTTAGAAATGGTTCCCAGGATTATTCGCTTCATCACTTTCCCAGGTGTTAGTCAGGCAGCATCCAGTTCCTTGGTTCATCCCCCTTCCTCTCCTTGAATATAGGATTGACAAAAGGAAGCAGTGCTGTAGGAATACAGTCATTTTCTCTAAGGAGTAACTTATCTGTAGCTCATCTGTATTGGTTATGTTTGTTTCCTAGACAAGAATGAAAACAAGTGACTGAGCAGAGGCAGCCAGCTTTCTTGGGGGTACAGCAATGTTGCTACTGTTTAGCACACCCAAAATGTTCATTGTACACTGTGATGACATGGGTGGAAAAAACAGCCTTGGAAACAGTCCCACAATTAGCAAAAAGGGTTGTCTTAGTTTTCACTTAGGAATTCTGTACTTCACTCCAAATCCTTGGAGAAGCAGGCTTCAAGACATGACCACCCCACTTATGTGCACACATACGCGGTAATAGTGATTGTGATTCTCCTGTCTTGTGTACAAAGGGAAACAGCTTTCTAAAAGAAAAGACAAAAAAAAACCAAACCAAACCAAAACAAAACAAAAAAAACAACCCCAAACCAACCAGTTGTTTGAATGAGATTACTTTTTCACAGCCACCCAAATACTTCATCCCCAAAATGTCTGATACAGGAAGACTGTACTAAAGTTAAGCTCTTGCTGAAAGTAGAATGTCAGTGCATTTTTAAGAGAGAAGCTTTTATGGCAGTGGTATGTTTTGTGGAAGCCAGAAAAAAAGCAGACTGCGTGATTTCAAAGTTAAGCTCTAAAACAGAGGAGCTTCCCATACGCACCCAACAGCCTTCTTTTTCTGAAAGGCTGAGCACTTGGGGCCTTCTTGAACATCATATTGTAAAATCCCAATGCCAGTGTATCTCTTGTTTTAGGCTGCCTGATTTGGAATTCCCTGTGGCCAAATATTGTTCCCTCTTCTGCTGATGTAAAGGCAGAACTCTGTTACCACATGTTACTGTGCTGAAAGGGAGGACAGGATCTGTTCCCTTTCTCCTTCCCTTACTGTGGTGTGCATGTGCACAACATGGCATGGTGTCCTGCAATTTGTGCACCTTCTGACCTTCCTCAGCCGTGTGCAGTGAAGAGGCTTCATGCTGTAGCCAACCAAGCAGCTCCTCAGGAGGTTTATGGGGTTTCATTCTTAACGTGGAGAGCAGTCTGCTTTAGCACCTTTCGTACAAAGTTTGTTTCTGAGCCTTCCTTAAACTCCCTAAAGGCATGGATGTTTCAGAGTCCGTTTTACAGATGGTGCATTTTGGTTGGAGGCACTGAGCTTTGGTCGAGGCACAACCTGCAAGCTTGTGGCTGGTTGTGAAGCGTCGATATATTGAAAGCATTGTCCTGCAAAGGCTCAGTTACTGCCCGGTTTTGTCATATACCTGGCAGCAACCAGGGTAGACCCCATGCAGGGGGCTTGGGCCAGATGTAGGATGTGGGTAGCCCACAGGTAGAGGGCAGGATGGTCAGCTCCAGTCTGAAGGGGGACACTGCCTGCATGTGATGCAGTGTGGGAAGCTGGCACACCAGGCAGCAGTGGTTCTTTCTGCACGTCCATCAATGCCCAGGCAATATGCCTGCCTTCCCTCTGTGCTTCCTTTTGGAGCTTCTGTCTCTGTTACTCAGAGGTCGCTTGGCTGCCCTCCTGCTGCAGCTCTGGCCTCATGGTATCAACTGTGTCTGGGCCAGCATGCCAGAAGGGCTTTCAGAAAAAAAGCAGCATCCCTCTGTACCTAGACAGGCCTTTGAAAAAGTTTTTCTCACCTCAGCTATGCATCCTGGATATGTTACTGGGTCAGTAACCCTGTAAAGATCCTTCCCTAGTGGCCTGGCAAATCCAGAGTGGGAAGATGTTTTTTTTTTTTTTTTTTTTTATATGAAGCCATTAAAACAGATGTGAGCCAGGAGTATTTTAGGGAACAGGAATTTTAGCTTAAGGGTGAGGATCCAAGTTCATTTGTTCATGTCTACATTTGTAAGAATACTCAGGTCTATCCATAGAAGGAGCTGGAGGAACCCTAATGTGAGCTTTGTTAGACACGAGAAAATCCAGTGGTAAGTGGACGCTCAAGGGAAACAACTTGAGCAAGCAAGCTTTCTAGCTTTCACAGTTGCATCTGCAATGGGATGTGCTGCACTTACTCTGGCAGCAGTATGCAACTCAGCAAGTATTAATGGATTAATTTATTAGCAGATCCCAAAAGACTGAAGGCAGGCATGGCAGCAGGTGAATTCTGAGGCTTGTATCTAGACCAAAGTTTCTGGAATATTTTACATGAATTGAATCCCTTCACTCCCCAGATGTGGAGACTGGGATGATGATGCTGTATCAGAGCAAAAGTATCTGATCTCTTCTAAATCTCCTAAGAATGGAGGAATTTCCTCCAACCATAACTTCTGCATTTCTTGCTTAATACCTTGTGTGTCTACACACAGCACTCCATGTTGCATACTCCAGGGTATATACCTTCTGCAAAGAGAATGGTGTGATGCAGAGCAAAGCAGGAATGCTTTCTCAGGTGTCTCAAAAGAGCTCCGGGAAGGAAATGCCATTGAAACTTGCAGGAATGCAGTACGTGTCTGAATTTCCAGTTTGTGAAGATCCAGTTTTGTCTCTTGGCAAGACTTGGGAATGCAGGATCTTACTCTGAATTTCCACTGCCTGGCAAGGGCACTGCAGGAAAAGAATACTTGAGCAGACTTGGGACCTATGACTTCTGCAACTGAGGTACTGGAAACATAGTAGAGTCCTTTGAATATTCTCAAATTAAGTATTTTTTTTCTCATATTTGCACCCTGGAGCAAAACCAGTTTGGGTTTTTGCACTAGCTCCTTGTTTTCCTTTCAGCAATTGCGAGGAGCTGAAGGAAAACTGAAGAATGGAATGACATTGATTTTATTTCCATTGTTTTTCCTCTGCTGTTTAGCTCAGTTTCTTGTTGCCTGCAAGAGCTGTCTGGGAATAGCAGGGGTTGGTGACAGCATCTTCATGTTTTCTACACAAGATGCAGGGAGATGTCTGCATTTAAATTGAGGCTAAAGTAGGATTTGAACTTTTGCAAGCCTTTTATGTGTAGTCAGTCAAAACAGAGTTCTTCTGGCTCACTACAGCTGCTAGATACAAGCCAAGCCTCAAAGGAGGGTTTGGGAATGCTGATTTTTCCTTCTTGCAGTACAAGCGAGTGCTTCGTTTGCAGACAGTTCTCCCTGGGGTAGAAGCATTTCCTATGTTTAAGCAGAGAATTGAGCCTTTCCTTCCATAATTAAGAAGATTCCAGCTGATGCCCTGTTTTCTGCTCCTTGCTAAAACCTGGAATTAAATCCCCTTCCTTACGGTGAGTTTTGAAGCTTCTGCTAGCTTTGTTTTCCCCGGGCTTATACGTGGTCGTGTACCCTGAGAGAAGGTATTTCACCGACTCTTGAGGAAATATCACCTGTCTTTGAGAAGGCTACTTGACAGATTGGTACCCTGATGTGACAGATCAAGGACACATTTTCTTAATCTTTTGTAGCAGATTTCAGAGTCTTTTGAGCTCCCATGCTCACAGTTAAAAGGCTGAATTGATCAACAGTGAAGTAGTAGTTAGTCAAAACAGTAATTCCAGCACTGTCGTTTCTGGGAGGCTTGTCAAACAGGAGCAGGTTGTCCAGAATCAACCACAGAAAAGCTAAGGACTCTGTAGGCAAATGTGGAGTGGAAAAATAAGTGAACAGTGGCTGTTCAGACTAATTTGGATGTAACAGTATCTCAGAACCACTGATCAGTGCTACATGAAGTGTTTCATGGTTCATGTTTCTTTTTGAAACAGACAGGTGGGCATAGGATTAGAAAATGGTGAGGCCACCAGGGTTGAAGAGAGAGTTAAAGCAGCATGCTTACTCTTGTGACTTTTGTGATTGCAGCCTTTGCTGTGGGCAGGTGGCTGCAATACAGGCCTAAACAGAAGGGGATTGCAGGAAAACCTGCAGTATGTTATCAGGAAGTAAAAAACAATAGGCAGCTGTCATACCTGCCTTCGTGCTCCAATGAGCAACCCTTGCTGCGCGCCATTTATTGCACTGCTTTCCAGAGCCCAGAAGACTTGGAACAAATCCAAACCAGGCACATTTGAAAGCCTGTCCTCTCTTTGTTGGCATTAGATGAGTAACAGCAGTGTTTGTTGGAAATAAACATTGTTTTTATTAATATTTGAAGGTTTCCATTATTTTTCTACTTCCAGAACTAGACGTTGGCTAGCCAAGAGCTTTGGTAGGCGTCCTCTGGTTACTCTTACTGCAAGAATTAGATGCCTCAGTGCCCAGTAGCAGAGTTGATAGAAGGGAATATGCGCTTTTATCCTGTTGAAACACCAGTGCAGGACTTACTGGAGAACATCTCCCAGCCCTCTGGCTGCAGCCTCCCAAAAAGCTTGGCAGTGAGTTTCAGCAGGCTCCCGGGAGATCTTTCTTTGTTGGAGTTAGTATATTGGAGCAAGCATATATGGAGTTGAGTATATTTAGCAAAAAATATCCCTCAGAGGCCTGAGTACCATTGCATCTTGGACCTGAACAGACCTAGATAGTTTTGGTTTTCTTCTCAATATGAGCTGTTGAATCTGCAAGGATCTCAAAGCACTGAATTGCTCCAAGAAACCTTTTCAGGAAGAAGTGTCTTGGCAACAGGCTTCAAGAGGAACTGTATCTATTATGAGGGAGGTTTGTACTGGTGTGAATCAGCTTGCTCCAGCGCTGTCTTAAATAAACCAGAGGCCCTAGGCACAGTGCCTGAATTGTGCTATTCCCCTGTGCACACCATCCACAGGTGCTGTGCACATAGTCAGCAAGCCAGATTAGTTAGACATTTGCATGCAGATAAAGTAACCCTGCACAGTGTGTGTTCCAGAAGTCCAGTGCATTTGGAATTACACCCAGTGCCCACCCATGGGCACCAGCTTACAGCCCTCCCAGGGCAGCTCTGCTCTGAAGACATGCTTATATCAACATCAGTTTGCTCTAGCTATCTTTCTGTTGTTTTTCATTCCCTTCTCATTGCTTTATTGCCTGTTGTCTTTGGCCTCCTCAGTCCCCTTTCTGCCTGTTTCGTGGCATGGCAGGGAGATGCCATTTATGCATCACCCCCTGAGCCACCTCTGGTATTCTACACGGCTTTTACCATGCTTTGAGCTCACTGACAAGGATTTGTGCTCAAAGAGTTTCATTTTTTCTTCCACAAAGTACAGCTGTGATATGTATCTAGTTCAGCCAAATGAGCTTCCGGACGAAGTGCATTCCTCAGCTAGCATTTTTTCCTCCAAGGAAACCACGCTTTACTATGTGCATGGAAGGATTTTAATTCTACTAAATTCACTTCAATTCTACTTCAAATCCACTTCAGTGGCAGAGTGAGGCAATCTGAAAAAAGACAATGACTCTAATAAATAGCCTGATTATAGCAGTGCAGAAAGAAAAAGTGCATTAGAAATCACCCTTTCATTCCTCCCAGGAAATCCTTACTTTCTGCGGGACCAACCAAGCCTCATAAAGGAAAGTTCTTGTCATCTAGGTTAATTAATAGCTAATAGTTTGGGCTGGCAGTACGAGATGGGCTTGATTCCAGGCCAGGAACGTTGCTAGATAACTAAAAGCAGAGCTGAAAATTGTTCACCTGGAGCGAAACTTGAGTTTTTCAGTGCAATACCACAACAAGGGGCAACTGGTGCTCATGCTGCTGCTGAGGTTGCCCCATTCACTTTGCCCTCATGGGATAAGCATCATGATGCATGTTACTGTTACATTCGTCAGTGTGTCTTAAATGATTAGCATACATTTCTTAATTTTGAATAATCCTTAACAGCAACAGCTATTCCCATGAGTGCCCTCCAAGGAGGGGCCTTGAAGATGTTCCAAAGAAAGCAGCCCCAGACATTTTTGGAAGCACCATCTTCAGCACACTGTAGTCAGAGGCCTGACAGACTGTCATCTTTACAAGTGTCTGTTCTCCTTATGGAGGCTAGTGCTGTAACTGAGGAGCAGCGTCTGCACTTCAGGTTGAATTCAGACATTTTCCATGCTGAAATAATTCAGTCTGCTTCATTTGCTTCCTTTTTCTGTCGATTCCTTTCCAACTGGCATAGTTCATGCTGACAGTTTTTACAGACATTGGCCCTGGTCATACTAAATTCCTAACAAAATATTCAGATGGGAATTTATTGTAAACATCTGCCTTTCCTGGACAATTACTGCTTGTCTAGGGTAGGGGAGATCTGGCTTTAGTTTTTTGTGATACAAAGTGTAGCGATCAGAAGGACCAACAGGATGGAAAAGGCATTACAAAAGAGGTGGAGGGACCAGCACGATAGCAAAGTGCTACAAGGGAAGAGAAGTAGATCGCTCACCCATATCAGAAGATTCTGGGTTCACGGGGAAAGGCGTCCACCAAGGAAGGATCTCCAGAAAGACATCCTTCCTCAGTGGCAGTCAGCCCTTCAATGAGGCCTAAGAGAGGTGGAGCCAGGCTCCAGCCCTCCCTGTCACACAGTGATTTGCCTTCACTTGTGCTCCCAGGGCTGCCTGGGTCTTTCCTCCAGGTGCTCAATCAGTGGTTCAGGCCATGACTCAGCAGTTCCCATACACAAAGATAGTTTATTTGAGGTCTTTGTGGATTTGCTTTGTGTTCTATTTGCATTTTAGAATAACTAAGATGGAAATACAGGTTGGCTGTCCTCTATGGACTGCTCATATTAGTGGAAGCAGGAGAAGAGGACCTACTGTCTGTACATGCAGCAGTGATGTGTGCACAGAACCCCCAGATTAGGTTGCCCTGGCTCCTTAATGTTAAAGGAAAACCACTATCAAAGAAAGGCATCTTCTGGGTCAAAACATGATGTCTCATCCCAAGAGCAGTTCTTATTTCAGCAAAACTTCGGTGTTTGCTTGGGAACTAGTAATAGAAGCTGCAAGTGGAAGTGGCCTTGGAGACTTCTATAGCTGCAGAAATAGGCTTCCTTCTGCCTCCCACTTAAAACCTGAAATTCACATTATCAGTGGGACATGACATTTTTCACCTTCACTTAAGCAGTTAATGCCAAAATTGGCCTTCACATTCTGAAGCAATTCAAATATTTCATTTCTTTGGACAGTCAGTCTGCTGAGAATGCTGCATGTATGGTGCATGTAACAACTATGTGAATATGTCCTCTGCACATACATACAATTACAGCTTATGTCTTGAAGAAATACAGCAGTACTTTTCAGAGCTAATGGTCACTATGGCTGTAGCCATTTGCACAAGTATTGAACATAGAATCATAGAATCATTAAGGTTGAAAGAGAGCACTAAGTCCAACCATCAACCCATCTGCACCGCAAGTGTTGGATGTACAGGTGAAAAGAGAAGCCCTCCCCACAGTGTCTTTTTGCAGTGTGCTTGCCTGTCTCCAGCACGGATTTTCATGGAGGCTCCAGGGTGGACAGAGTTCATTGCAGGCTTAGGTTTGTGAAATGCTAGCACTGATAACCCCATTCTTGACTCTGGAAGTCAGACTCTCCCCTCGGTTGCACTTTGGGAACTAAGCTAAATAATTGCTTGGGATTTGGGAGTAAAATTCAGCTCACTGGGTGAGCAGTTTTTCCCTGACTGTGAGACAGAATGATAGGAGGGCCTCAGCAGTCGTGCATGGTGTCAGTCATGAAATTGCAGTGCTGCTTATCATTACATTAGCAATAATCACTGTTCTCTTGCAAATGGGCTGTCTCGTAGTCTGACCAAAAGGATGTGAGTGCTGAGAATTGCCCAGTGATACTGCATGCATCACTAATTTTCTGTGTTGACACTTGAGAAAATAATACTGTGGCATAGTTTGAATTCTTTGTTGGACTAAAAGCAGTTTGAAAAACAAGAAAGGAATCCAGCTGCAAGGAGAAAAAAAGTGTTGTTTGAAGTGGGTGAGCGTTCATTCTGAGAACTCTTTTCTCGTCTGCAGATCATTTGCAGGATTAGGCTAAGGCTTCTGCTTTTCATGGAATCATTAGGGTTGGAGAAGACCTTTAAGATTAACCATCCACCTACCACCAAATCAAGGGGTCTTTGTGTGTGTCCTTGCTTGTTTTCCTGCATTATGAAGCATTAACTGACACCTGAATGAAAAATTTCCTTTCTCCCATTTGTTCTTCACAGGACTCAGAGAGAAGGTAATTGGCAAGCAGATCCATTTTCCTGATAGAACATGATGTAATGGTCTGACTTGGCTCTGACAGCTTGCAAGCTAGTGTTCAGGAATTCAGCAGTTGAGGTTTATAGAATGATCAGCAGAGAGAAATATCGTTGCTTGAAATTGTGACATGATTTTGTAAACTTCCTTCTTTTCCAGATTCGGTTAAACAGCAGAGGACTTATCTATTCTGTTGGTCTCTTGCTGGCATCTGTTTTTGTCACAGTATGTATCTAGTCTTTTGTCCTTTATTTCCAAAAAATGTGATTTTACAGATATTTCCTTCACTTGTTCTTTTCTCACCTCTAGCTGCAATAGTAATTGCAAAGGCTGTTGTTAAGGGATAGAGATGGTTACTCCTATTGTAAACTTCCCAAGACCTTAATCTGGCTCTTGACAGAAGCTGTCGCTGTCACAGGATGTTTCTCATGTTTATGTGTTTTCCCCAGGATAACCCCTGGCAGGTCCACTAGTAATCCCCAGTCATTTAGCATGCTAGCATTGAAGCAGATCCCTTAATGTATGAAAAGATGCATTTTCCTGTTGAAGAGATATAGAAAGTGCTGAACAGTTTGCTGTGTAAGAGCCTTCCAAGATACAACATGGGCCAGAACAAATCGTGCTGGGTTGTGCCAGTGTTTCTGTTGAAACCAGTGGCTCCCATTCCCTGGCCTGTCCAAGTCCATCATGAAAGTGGACTAGGAAAAATAAAGAGAATAGGATTAGTGTGTCATCTTGTGTCATCTTCCAAATCCTGAGACCAGCTGCTGTGGCAGGGAGCACTCCATGTAGCACACCAGCACAAGTCGCTTGCACATGAGACTTTAACTGCAAGAGGTTTGTGTTGGAGCAAACTAAGCAAATCCAGGCAAAGTCTTAGCCTGTTCAGCTCCAGATTGAGATGCAGAGAGGCACTGGCAGTGTTAAAAATGAATAGAAGGGAATATAGCCTCTTAAAGCACTTATAGTTGAATTACTAAAGTGAAATTCATTGCAGAAGCTTAAGACCATTGGGCCAGCAATCGGGCTCTGAGAGGGAGCTGTTCAGCTTTACTTCAGCAGTGGGCTACATCTCACTTGTTGCAGTACCTACCTTATGATTACTTCCAGTTGATCGTATATGACATGGGAACAGTCATTTTCATGCCCCCTAATTGACAAAGGGATTTACCACTTTATTCAAACTGATCTTGCTGTGGTGGCTTACTCTGTGTTTATTGTAGGTTTTCGGCGTCCACATGAACAAATGGAAACTGGATAAGAAGCTAGGGTGTGTGTGCCTTTCCCTTTATGGCATCTTCCTGTGTTTCTCCATCATGACAGAATTCAATGTTTTCACTTTTGTGAACTTGCCGATGTGCAGAGATCACTAATGCACGTTGCAGACTGTCAGGAGGAACGTTCTTCTTACCTGTGCAATACAAACCACGGCTGGCATCTCCTGAATGCGGTGCACCTCCAAGTCGTGAAGTATATCCTGTCCATAGGACCTCTGGCCCCATCTTGGTTTACCCTCTCCCTGACCCCCACAACCTGGAAAAATCCTGCATCGATGTGAAGATTAATTTTTTTTCAACATTCATGTGATTTCTTAGCTCAGATTTTGAACAGTGACTGGTCTCTAGATGAACTGGCTGCTAACTGGCGTCAAGCCAGGCAAAACTGGTCTGCTACAATTCCTTTTTTAAGTTATTTGATGGAAGACTAATCTAATTTATGACTTAAGACTATTGCTACAATGCAGAAGAGGGTACTTCATACAGGGGCTGATTTTCAAGGAGAATTCTAGGATTGTTTTGGTTGTGCTTTTTTGTTGTTGTTTGTTTTGGTTGTGGTTTTTTACTGCCTGAGATCAACATCATCTGTTGCAGCTTCTCCTTCTGAGTTCTGGGTCTCCTGTAACGATCCAAAAGTCACAGGGCAGTGTAATACGGGAATTTAATTCAAGGTACTCCGCAATATGAGTGGATTTACTGCTTATTAAAAGAAGACTGTCAAGGCAACAGACTGTGACTGCACCATAAATAATGAATCCTGTACAGGTGTGATGAGGAATGGAAGATAAACATAGATTTAAAGGATAAACACTGCTACTGCTTTACTGTTAATGTTGGTGTTTTATTAATAGGGTGTTTATGGTATTTCCAAGCAATAGTTTGATTGCCAGCCCAGGAGGGCTACCGAGGAGATGTCCTGTTTTTCAGTCATCTACACCTGGAAACAGAAGGTCAGAACTTTATTTGCTTCATCAGATTTCTTGTAGTTTTGGGGGGATTCTATAGTTCACGTCTTATTTGTTCTGAGGACATAAGTACGTGTCAAAACTTTTCTAAATGAGTTACAGACACTGGTTTCTTTAAAAGGAAAGAGGCATATTTTGCACAGACATAGTTACTGAAGTCATTGTTTGCCACTCTTTAAAGAATACACTGGACCTGGCCAGATATTTGTCTTTTTCTTAAACAGTTGAACTTCGCTGATAATAGATCATGTGGATTCATCACACCTCCTTCAGGAGGGAAGAAGATGGAGAGAGAGATGGCGCTTCTAAAATGTGTAATATCTACAATGCAGACTCGCTCACAGATCTTAAGTTATTGTGAAAATTTAGCTATTCATTGTTCCAGTATTCTTGCTAGATTTTGTATAATTCTGTATTAATACACAGGCAGATTCGACCCCATCAGGAACACTATCACAGCTACATTTGTTTGTATTGATACTGTGGATTCTCGCCAGCACTGGCTATTGTATTTACTTTAAGCACTGATCATTTCTGATTCATTTTTTTCCCCTTTCTTGTATATGTTCTACTGCAAGTGTGTTAATATAATACCAACTAGATGAATGTTTTTGTCTATGGTACAAGCAATGGCAAATATTTGTAATGAGGGCATAGCAAACCCTAGGTTTAAAAAAAAAAACAAAAAAAACAAAAACAAAAACACAAAAGAAAACCATAGAACCCTCCTAAACCTTAGCCGGAGAAAAAAAAACACCTCAAACTAAACTAAGAAAAAAATTCCTATGCACAAAGACAAATCCAATTATCATTTCATTTTCACTTCTGGACTTTTGTTTTTGCTTACTTTTCTTTGGACAAAATGATGTAAGTCAAAATATTTACACCCTGTGGCTTCCATTCAGCTCTGCACCTTGTTTTCTCTGTTGGTTACACTAAATATGTGGATCCTTTGGCAGCCACTGTGCCCACTGGGGAAGTCCATCGGAAAAAGCCATGACCTGCTGGCCTCAGCAAATAAAGCATACTTGTGGATCCCTGCAAGAAGAAGGGTGTACCCAGGGACAGAGAACAGAGTCAATGCCATGCCTGTGTTATTGTTATTCATTCTGGAAAATAGTTGTCTTGCTACCCGTTGAGCCATGCAGCCTGTTGTTGGAGCAGTCTTCTCGTAACTGTGCCCATGTTAGGAAGCCCTTCTTGTACCTTCTTGTTGCTTTTTTTGTGGTTGTTTCTTTCCTTCTTTGTTAATGATATTAATAATAACCACTAAAATGCCTAAAATCCTTCCTTAAACAATGTTAGCAGTGATGTGGCACATTTCAATAAAATCCACCCCACGAATATGCAGCTATACTCCTTGTAGCAAGATGCAGTTGTTTGGAAGCAGAGTGTTTTCCTTGCTGACAGAAGGAACAGATTTGGGGGAAAACAAAACAAAAGTTCCCTGTCAGGGCCTATAAGGCCTATTATTACTTCTATTTTGAGTATTTATACTGCTGCTCCAATGGAGCCAGTTGGATCTATTTCTACGAAATAGCTGTTAACTATCCCACAGCACAAAAACCACATGAGTATTTTTTTAGGAACCTTTCCTACTGGTGTGCATTAAGTACTGTAGCATATCATAGCTTTGCGTTGCGTGTGAAACCAAAATTTGTTTTGAAGCTTGTGCATTGCGCAGGAATATTCTGCGAGTTGTTTGCTCTGAGCAGAAGCAGAAGGTATGTTGAACTGCCAGTATCTGTGCCATATGCAATGTGGTAAGCACTTCCTATGTTGACAGTTTCAGTGAGATGCGCTTACGATTTGCAACCAGATCAACCAGTGCAGGCTTGGTTTGGAACAAAAAAGACCAACTGAATGTTTTTGTCTCCAAAAAGGAGAGCCTGTCAAGTTTGTTAGCTTGTGGAAAAGTCCCCAAAGCAAAAACTTAAGCAATTTTTAGCATCCATCCAGAACTCAGACAGTTCTACTGAAGTATAGGGTGTGTTAATAGCTTTACTTGATGGAGCTGAGGGGCTGTTTCCCTCCCGAGCTGCAGGTTGTGTGGGGGGAGCTGCTGCTAGGCCTTGCCTTCATGCTGAGCAAGGCCACAGGCCCGCAGTGGCTCGGGGCACCACACCAACTGCTGCGGCCTGCCCTGCCCTGCCCATGTTGGCCAGGGTTGTTGTGGGGTGCCCAGCAGCAGTGCTGTGGGATCGAGGCACTGGCTTCAGGCATGGTTCGGAACACAGCAGTCATTTGAATGCACTTTTTGCTCTTCCAAAAGCAAGGGTCAGCTTCAAGTTTGAGGCCACTCTGGTCTTGGGACCAGTCAAGTGTTTTTGGTTCCATTCCTTGTGGTTTCAGGCAATCCTTAATGAATATTTCGAAGGGAGATGAAAGAGCCTTTTCCTCAGCTTGCTCTGACCCCATTTTGTCTCTGCTGGCGTTAAACATGATCCCTGGCTAGCATCAGCTCTACTCAGCATGATGTTACCTTCCTTCCACAGTGGTTCAAAGGTAGAATGACACATGGGGAGGTCTTAAGACATGCTGCAAAAAACTGCTTTTGTCCCTACCAAAGCTGAATTATTATTATTATTTTTTTAATACACTGCACTTTTTGGTAGATTGTTACTGCTGTAGGAACACCAATCCGAAGTGTGTGCATGAGAAGAGATTTTCACTGATGTAACTTGTTTCATTTTTTGTTTTTCCCCTCTGTGTTTACTCTTGCCTGCCTTGTTTTCGTCTTCCTGTCCACAGCTAAGTCATTGAAATTAATTAGCGTGCTTTAGATTTGTGATGTTTGTGCCTGTGAAAACGAATGCTCATCCTTAACATTCAGACACATGGCTGGCTTTTTTTTTATCTTAAATCAAGAACAAGTGATCTAGTTTTAGAAAGGCAACATGCATTGTGGTTGGAGTAACCTGAGGGTAACATTTACTATTCTGCTGTCAGACGAGCAATTTTTATATGACTTTTCCAAATAACGATATTAACACTTATAAGACACAGTGTAGACTGAATATTATTGGATAGTTTTTGAGAAAACCATAACTTTCTGCTGACTGACAAATGTTTCTTATTTAATTTTTTTTTTGAAAGCCCTAATAGTTTTATATTAATCTTCCTGAGATTCAGTAGTGTCAGGTATATCTATTCTAAAGTTTCAGTACTGGAAATTTAAAGCTGTTTAAATATGTACTTCAAAAATCAGTCTCAATGGACACTGCTTAGCTGGATTTAAAAGTGCTCTGTATTCATGGCATTGCACTTGGTTGGTAACCAATGTAGGTTGCGCTAAAACAGAGTTAAGCCCAGGGGCGTCTGTACATGTTATGTTTTGTACAAATTTTACCGCGTCAGTTCAAAGCCATGTTTTTAAGGAACATATACGCAAGACCTCAGCCACTTTTCTTCAACTTAGAGAAGAAGTGAGTGTCCCAAATATAATGCAAGCCTTAAAGTAAGATTGAGTGAAAAGTGACCTCTACTGAAAGTAACAACAAAACTCCAGTGATTTTTTTCAGGGTCAGTATACATATTCACAGCAGTATGTCCTGAAAAGGACTGTTGTTCTGTGTCTTTGTAAAGATGAACGAACTCTTTATTTTCTTTTCAGAATAGATGGATAAATACCTAATAATGGCTAGACACCTCTAAGGAGATTTATGTGAATATTCTGTTCATAGCAAGCCCTTAATGGCCTCACATCTGAATCATAGGATCATAGAATCAGCAAGGTTGGAAAAGACCTACAAGATCATCCAGTCCAACCATCCACTTACCGCCAATAGTTCTCACTAAACTATGTCCCTCAACACGACGTCTGAACATTCCTTGAACACCTTCAGGGTCGGTGACTCCACCACCTCCCTGGGCAGCCCATTCCAGCGCCTGACCACTCTTTCAGAAAAGTAGTATTTCCTAACGTCCAGCCTGAATCTCCTCCAGCACAACTTGAGGCCATTCCCTTTAGTCCTATCACTAGTTACACAGGAAGCTTATCTCATAGATGCATCTACTTCCAGCCAACCTGCTCTGACTTGTTGAACTGAATCTCCAGAATCCATATCAGGTATGGACAAATCCATGCCTTATGGAAAAGTTTTCTTTATTCACAGGAAAGCAGTCAGGGAAGATTATAACAATTTCTTTCATTGCACACCAGTGGATAGAATTTGGTTTTAAAATCTATTGTTCACCACCCAGAATTAGCCTGAGATCCTGGCCAGGTTATCCAAACTGAATATCCCTGGTGAAGGGACAAGGAAACAAGACATACAGGGAACATTTAAGGGAACTGGGATTGTTTTGCCTGGAGAAAAGAAGAGTGAGGGGAGATCTCATCACTCTTTACAACTACCTGAAAGGAGGTTGTAGCGAGGGCTCACTTCTCAGGTGACAAATGGTAGGATACAAGGAAACAGACTCAGCTTGTGCCTGGTGAGGTTTAGATTAGATGCCATGCAAAACAGTGGTGAGGCATTGGAACAGGCTACTGAGAGAGATGGTGGAGTCACCGTCCCAGGAGGTATGTAAGAGATACGTGGACATGGTGCTTAGGTACATGGTTTAGCTGCGGACTTGGTAATGGTAGGTGATGGTTGGATCTGATGATCTTCTGGGTCTTTTCCAACCTAAATGTTTCTATGAAATGGTTGTGGTTTAACCCAGCAAGCAGCTAAGCACCACACTGCCTTTCGCTCACTCCCCTGCCTCACAGTGTGATGGCTGAAGCCCACCCAGTCCCTGAGCAGTGGCTGCCCCTTGCCCAGCTCCTCTTAGTTGTATAGATTTTTCACATGATGCCATATGGTATGGAATATCCCTTTGGCCAGTTTAGGTCAGTTGTCTTGGTTCTGTCCCCTCCCAGCTCCTTGTGCCCCCCGGCCCTCTTGCTGGCAGGACAGTAGGTGAAGCTGAGAAAACAAAAACAACCTTGGCTCTGTGCAGCACTGCTAGCAACAACTTGAAACAGTGGCATGTTGTCAGCGTTGTATTTCTCCTAACAGCAAATCAGCATCATTCCAGACACTAGGAAGAAAATCAATTCTGTCCCAGCAGAAACCAGGACAGAAACTAGGCCAGAAGCATCTAATTTCAGAGAAGCTTCTTAAAAAGCACAACTTCTGTAAAGCTCAAGATTTTGTAATGTATTTATATAGTTAAAACAACTAAATATTGTGGCATATTCTAGGTAATTTTTATTTTACTTTTTCTAATAGCCTTGCAGAACAAGTTTTAATACTTCCACATCAAAAGAATCTGACAAATCCTGTCCATGTAATCTTCATTCATCAGGTAGAGTTTAAATGGTGCCAGAAATCAACATAGGAATTTTATATTAGCAATTTCACATCACCTTTTTCTTGCCAATGGAGGGAAACAAAGTGTAATGGTTCATGCTTGAACCTATAAGGACAGTGGTACCTGACTATGGATTAATTCAGGTACCGAGCTTTTGCCTTTGAGGTTTCCCATCAGCATGTCTGGCAGGTAAGGCAGGCAGCTTGGCTTCCCAGCAAAGTAATTCCCGTTGCTGGATATTTTGTTGATCTCATGCGATAATGAAAGAAGGGGCCTGCTGATACTCCCATTTGTCACTGAAAGTACCAGAGCCCTGCTTAACTTGAAGCTCATACCTTGTGCAGAAGTCTGTGTATTGAGAGATAAGCACACGCTGAAATGTTTTAATGCAAAGTTCATTTTAATGAATCCAGCTCTGTGGCATCACCATTAAGTGCTCAGCAAAAGCAGCACTTACTCAGAGTGAAGGCTCTTGTCGGGAGCAGCTGCAGCAAAATGTTCCCATTTGAAGAGGCGGGTGAAATCGTGTGTGATTAATGAGCAAATAACTCTGATGAAGAGGACCTGTATCAAACGTGCCTTGGATTAAAATAAGGAAGGTGACTTTCAGAAATCTTTGTAAAACTTTTATAAACTGTTCACTGTCAGGTCACTACTGAGAAGGTTTTTATTACTGATGCTGTTTAGGAAAATAGGTGCAACCACATCTAGGGCAACAAAGACTGTGGTTACCTCCAGGACCTTCATATGTTGACAGAATTGTGCTATTGACTGCTCCCAAGCCAGCACTTGAGATTAAGCTGGAAATCATGTTGCAAAAACATGTTTTATATCCTGACTGTGAGACCTGGTGCAACTTGTGTGTGAATAGGATTAATTGCACTTGGCAGGTAAAGTCAGTCATTTCACTTTGCTGTGGACAGTCTTTGTGAAGAAGTGTGACATTGCTGTAGGGTGGCTAAGTGGGGATGCCACACTGTGGCTACAGGAACCAAGTCCAGTCCTTAGCAGAAAGCACGGTTCCTTCCCAACTGCTGCAGCCTCAGAATTACTTCTTGTAATTTTCTGAGCGAATTCTAAAATAACGACAACTAAACTGTAAGGTAATGAGAGAAGGAAATAGAGCTGGGGCGTGTCAAGGGAGAAGATGCATCCTATAGTACTGTAGTTCATAATCATTTGAATGAAGAGGGCTTGAATTTTACTCACGTTATCTAGAGATACAGAGTGGAACCATCCTGCATCAAGGGCACCACCATGTAGATAGGAGCTGTGCTGGGTGAAGAGGTGCTGATCCTTACTCACCCTCTGCAGCCACCTCCCTTGTCCCTTTCCTGAGGATGACCATTTTTCTGGCAGAGCTGCTTGTATGATTGTGCTCTGATTGATGTCAAAACAACAGGAGTTTGTTCAAGGAGCACAGTTATTTTGTGAGGGCACATCCGTCTGGGACCGAGACGCTGTGTATAGGAGGACTTCTGATAGAGATGCACAGATACTGTATAAATACTGGGAGGTGTGATGAAATCTTTTTCAAAGGTAGACACCCCTGTACACCCAACAGCCTGCTAGGTTGCCTAGGATTTTGTCTTGCTCCTTCTGTTACAAGGGTTCAGGATTTTCCTTCCACTCTCAAAAGATGAAACCCTCTGGCTTTGAAGCTGACCCATGTCCTCCCTCCTTAACACAAAATTTGTACGTTGGGCTAATAGAAATAGGGTGTAGTTTCTGACCCGGTACATTGATGGAAGAAAACGCAAGGAGATTTTTGTGTGGCAGGTTGATTTCAAACCACCAGACTTTTTCTTATTCAGTGACACTCATCATGCAGTAAATGTAATTGATCTGAGCAGGTGGTTATATATAGGTCACTCTGAAAGTAATGCTTCCTGTTTCTTCCCGTGGAAACTAACAGATACAAAGATCATGATAACACTATTTGATAGAGCACATTCTCAGCTACAAAATTCTATTTTTCAGCGTAGTCACCACCGTTAGCTGTGTGTTTTCACCAGTGATGAATGAGAACCTGCATACTGTGCTCATAAACATCTGCACCAGTGGAGGTGACCGCTATTGCTGTCACCACTGCTGAAATGCAGCACTCACCCCTCACTGTGCTCACATCCACTGTTCGGTCTCCGTCAATGTTCAGCAAGCATTGATGAATGTCAGCAGTGCCATTTTTTCCACATGGAGGAATTCAGTGTCATTCCTTTGTTTCATCTGCACTTCCATGTCAGACACCATTCTGTCAGAGTGCCCCTCTGCTGCCATCTGTCCCACAGCAACAAAATGTAATGGGATATTGGTGGGAAGGCTCAGCCTCTGCTGCCATACCACCAACATCCACCTCTGACATCGTGGGCCAACATCATGAAATAGGAGGCATTACTTTCTGAGCAGCCCTCATAGATACGACCTGGGTGTGTTAAGCTTTGTGGAGCCAGACTACAGTTTTTGTTAAGAGAATCAGTCATAAGTTCATATAATTTTCAGTGGTGGATTTTGGGCCTCATTTTTTCTTTTAATGCATAGATTTTTATTCAAGTAGCAAATATATACAAATACTGTGTCTAGTATGTCTACCATTGTTAAAATTAAGCCCTGTGGACACTGGCTGCCATTTGTGTGGGAATAAAGCCCTGTCACTGGCAACTGTTAAGATGCTAAGTGATATTCATACATATCTATTTATAAATACAAGACACGAATATGAGTTGTTTTTGAGTTGTTTCCACACTGTATTAGCAACGTATTGCTAATGGTGCATGGGAGTTTTATATCTGTACGTCAAGCAGGTCAAAAGCTTAAACAGCATATAGCTGTACATTCAGAAATATTTCCAATTGTAATTATTTTTGTCATTTGAAACTCCAGTTGCATATTCTGAATGTAAAGATAGGTTTAAAAAATTTAAAAAAAAAAAAAAAAGTACACATGAGACATTGAGGAGGTCAGGAAATTCTGCACTGAAGTATTTATGCATTTTATTTATTTATTTATCTTTTGGTAAGAGTTGAGCCTCTAGTTCAATAAAGTGTTTCCCTGTGTTGGCAAAATTAGTAAAAGTCCAATTTCACTCCTCATCTAAAGCTAAAGCAAGGATCTCCCTCTTGAAATCCTCCAGTCAAATGAGCCCACCACCCACAAATGTGATACAGCTGTGTTTGTGCTGTGTTGTTTTGCTTTCAGGTAGGTCAGCTGATCTTAATCGTAGAAGAATATATCATGTATCATTGCCTTCTGTGTGAATTGCAGTAGGGCTCAGTGCTGGGAAATAAAAGAGCAATGGTGGAGTCATTTTTGGTGGTATCTCCTAACAACTTGTGGATTTCTTAGACTTAAAAATAAACAGAAGATAAAGGCTGATTGCATGAAGTATTGCATAAATCTTTCATAAATATTCATATAATTGTTAAGATTTGCATAAAGTGAACTTCCATATATTGTCAAGGATAAGCCTGAGTTCCTCCAGGATTTTCAGGAAAAATTCCTTTTCTTTCTGTAATTCTTACTGGTGAATCAAAATATCTGAGTGTAACATATCTTTATTTCAGATTTGTATTATGAAATTACATGATGCTTAGGGCAAATGAGCAAGTACAGAATCATAGAATCATAGAATTAGCTAGGTTGGAAAAGACCTACAAGATCACCTATCCAACCATCCACCTACCACCAATAACCCCACTAAACTATGTCTCTCAACGCTATATCTAAACGTTTCTTGAACACCTCCAGGGACGGTGACTCCACCACCTCCCTGGGAAAAACTTGAGCTACTGCTGAATACAGTGAATTCTTGACAGAAGCCAAAGCAGGGAGTTTGTGGAAATCTTGGTTCTTAATGGCTTTTCTACATGCACAACAAGCAAAGGACACAAAGCATGAATCTGTATTTATACAGCACAAGTGGAGAGCAAGTGCAAATGAGAGTACTATGGCATCACAGGAAGCTTGTTACTGTTTAGTCGGTATACTGGCAAGCTTTGCAGAGGTTCATAGATAGAATCATTAAGATTGGAAGAGACCACTGAGATCATCTAGTCCAACCATCAACCCATCAATGCTGCATTTATGTGGAGCTTTGCGTGAATGCTATTTATCTTTACAACTCTTGTCCTTCTGATGAAAGGTGTTTCTTCCCAGTGAGCAACACAACACCCTTTTATCAGGGTGAAGGGAAGAGAGACATGAGGAATAAAGTCCCGCACTCAGTTCTTACCCTCACTTGACAAGGGTGTATTTTGTCTTTTACATTAATGTGTGAGTGAACTTGCCAGTAAGAGCCCACATGCCTGAGAGATGGAACTAATTTTGCTTCTTTTTCCCTTGAGGAATAGTTAGATTCATTTCACTGCCTGTCTTTGTAAAGCTGGGAGTCATTACTAGGCCCCTAATGCAGTTAGTATTTGCAAAAGAAGGTCAAAGGAATAATAAATTATCCTCACATTGAATGTTTGGGGACTGAAACCAAAGTAGGAAGATGTTTCTGGCTTTTTTTGTTTGTTTGTTTGGTTGGTTGGTTGGCTGGTTTGGTTTTCCCGCTGTCTGCCAATGTTGCATGCTGCCTAGAATCCCTGGGTGTGGTTTCGTGTTTGCGTGGCCACCAGAGCAGGAGGACGGGCCCGGTGCTTCTCTTCAGTCCATAGTTTGGCTGGGAGCTAGGTTGTCTCATAGGCCAGCAGTTGGACATTCAAGATCCAATAGCTGCGTGGACTTCTTAGGGAAACCTATCAGCATACCATTATTGAAATCTTAGACCATTGAATGCAATCCCTACGTGGGCTTGTACTAACTGTGATGAAACCCCACCAATTTTGTTGAATTACATGCATGATGAGTTTTCTAATTTATGGTGTGGTCAGGCTGCAGGAAGCACAGCAAAACAAGTGACTAAAACAAGCACCTTCTGTTCGACTCAGGATCAAACATTTCCCGAATGCAAAGATTGTGTGATGCTTCTATCCATAAGGAAGAAAATGGAGATGGGACCAAGCACAAATGCACATACTGCATCATGTTCATTGACAGCCAGACAGAAAAAAAATAAAAATCAGTAGTTTATGGTAATACACTTCTATTCAAAACTGCTTTTTATTAAGGCAGCTTAAAATGATGGAGCCACAGATGAAATATTTGTTACTTTTTGAAATGAGTTACAATGGTTTTGTCATACTTGTACAAGTATTATAAGGTCAGTCTTTCTGTATGTTTGTTTTACAGCTTGTTGTAGAATAGTATTTTATGCATAGCTGTTCCACTTGCCTGTGTAAGTTACAAATTCAACAGAAATTAAAGCATGCATTTTTCTCTGTTTGCTGGTAACCTATGAAATTAGAAACTTGTACTTCTGTGTTTTTAATGTGTTATACTATAAACAAAATTCACAGCACTATTGTCTATGAAATATCAGAAAGTTTTATTAGAATGAATTACTTTAAATGTTTTGTCATTTGATTTAATAATGTGTCAGACATCTACACTAAGACAATATAATGTTTATCAATAAAAATATCCTCTCTTTGTACTAAGTTAACACTTCAGGCCATGCTTGGACATAGGCATGGCACACCCCTGTGGGTCACAATACCAGCCATTTGTTCATTTTTGTCATAGTTGTGAGAATCCTTTGTACTGTTCTTTCAACATGAGCACTGAGCTAGAGAGGGAGTGAAGGAAGAAGGGAAGAGAGTTTTTATACCTTGTATTTCCCCCACTGCTTAACGTGCTTTTGCTATAAAGGTGCGTGCACCATAGTAGTTCCTGTAAATGCTGGCTTGCTCACCTGGACTGCATCTGCTAGAGTCCCAGGTAGAAACACTAAGGGAACTGAATTTGCTGTTAGATAATGAGCCAAATCCTGCTCTTTTACAACAATATAGTTTTGAAATTACTGCACTGTAGTTAGTTAGTTTTTTCTAGATGTAGGGTAGCATAAGTAAACTGCCGCTCTCCCAGCTGGAAGGATTCCACGCCTGTGACCATTCAGCAATGGGCAGCTGTGTTATGAGCTCCAGTTCTCCTCTGAAGCCATTCCTGAAGTAATAATGCTTGGAATAATAATAAGGTGCTAGATAAGAGGTTCTGATGCAGCCAGTTTCAGAGAAACTGGAGAAATCAGAGAAAGCTGCAGAAAACCTTTGGAGGGGGCTAATTAGAAGGCATCGTTGTAGAGCAATAAAATACTTGGGCCATCTTTATGCTCTGTGCCAGGAGACTGAGTTTCCCTGCTAAATCTGAGCCTGCGCTGTGACAGGATTCTCACTGTTTCTGCCTAACCTGATAACGAGGCTTGGATTCTCTACCCAACCTCCCTCCCTTTCCCTTTTCTCTGAGAGAAGCGTTGAGATGTGTGAATGGAAAAACATGCAAGTGGGATCAGCTACCTCAACTGAAGTACTTTTGCTTATGTCTTTGTAACAGCCACTGCCAAAATGACATCTTTAAGTAGCCACCACATCCACCACAAGAAGCAGAAGTGATTATTTTTGTACCTATTTGCAGCTATTTCCAGGTGCAGAGAAGACACATTCAATCCCATATCTGTCCATGAGTAAAGGGATGAGGTACAGCCTTTGATGTTAACACAGAAAATGTCTTTCGTAGGTGTAAGCCCAGCAGTTGTCTTGAAAAATATTTTCCATTGTTTCAAGTATTTGCTTTCTGACTCTGTCTGCTGGCAACCCAATTGGTATGTCGGAATCCATAAAGATGCTTTATCACATTAGAGACTTCCCCACGACACGTTTTCTGGTTCAAAGATAATCTTGCTCTTCATCACAATATGGAGCTGTTCCAACAGCTGTTGGACTCTGAAGATATTCCCAGTCCCAACTCCGTGCGAGAGTGAAATGCCAAATACGTGTTTTGTTTTAAATTTGGCCTTGTGATTACTTCACTTTAGAAAAATTCTACGTGATTTACAGCTTGGAAAGTTAGAACACGGTTGAGCAGGGGGGCAGTCCAAGGTACCAGGCCTTCCATCTAATGCTGGCATATTTGAAGCACTTGCCTTCCTTTCTGTTCATCTAAGGAATGAAAGAGAGCTTGGACATATCCCTCCACCCAGTGTTTTCAGCCTAGTGGTGCTGCAGCTTCCCGAGACTCAGTGGCCTGTACAGTGAGACTTCCCACCTGAGGCATATTCCTGTCCTCGAATGGGATGCCTGGACTTGTTACCCACACTGTAGAAAGCAGGTGCTGAATGGTTACAGTTTTCAGTGCCCAAATCTTTTACTAGCAGCCTTGAAACTACAGCTCCTAATCCCTGGTGTGGTGAGGTCAGCGCACAGAAGAACTCCCACCACGTTTTTCCCAGAAAGCTCCTGAAGCACAGATGAGACATATGGCTACACCTCTCGAAGGGAAATACACAGAAAAAGGACTCGGAACAAACTGCAGGTATATTTTTTGTGTGTTTGCATTTCCTCAATGCTGCAATGGTAATCAGACCACTTAGCACAGCTGAGCATCTGCTCACTACCACTACAGCTGTTTTAAGTGGGCTGTAGCTTATAGCAAGAGAAGAGGGATGTCTTCAGCTTTCATATTTCAGACAACAAAAACCACCCTCTGCATTTCCAGCCTAGTAGCAATCAGAAGGACCAACACGATGGAAAAGGTGTTACGAAAGAGGTGGAAGGACCAGCACAGTAGCAAGGTGCTACAAGGGAATTATATGGGCTATGTGCAGGTCTTATGATCCCAGCTTTTTCTAATTCCTGCACAGTCCTTGATATTTCATCTTCCCCCCCCCGGGAGTCTATACTGCCACACATTAGTAATCCAGCACAGTTTCGGCGGGCGAATAGGCTCCTGCTTTGCATGGCCCTCAATATGGCCTGCATCGCCCAGATACTGATACATCTCTGTCAGCATCTGAACTCTCCTGCGGTTGTCTGGGGAGCCAGACCCCATAAAATGTCTATGCCCAAGATGTACTCTGGGACTGGGGCAACTGACACCTTATATTCCCAGGGCAGGAGATGCCCAGCACCCAATTTCAACGACATCTGGGTAACTGGAATGGTCTGTCCCCCGAAGCCACCGATCATCGCTCTATCCCCATTAAACTTACTTGGATCCCAATAAATAATTGATGTTTCCACGCCTGTGTCAACCAATGCCATAACCCTTTGTACATTCTTTCGGGACCAAAAAATGGTCAGCTCAACATAGGGCCTCCAGCCCCGTCTGGAGGCCCTAGTTACATGGGGACTAATATCCCCTATCACACCATGAATTGGGCGAGTGCCAAGTCTTTTTCCTCAGGTGGCTCAGGCATCATAGCCTGAGACACCTGGGGCAGCTTTTTCCTTTTATTATGGACTATAAAGTCCTCTAGGATCCAAGTATTTTCTGGTACTCGTTCAATTATTCATAGCCCTGTTCTTTTGGAGGTATTTTAAAATTTTTGGTCATCCCTTAGTTGTTTCCATAATTGAAGCAAAACATGATTAGGTTGGCAATCGATTTTAGCAAAAGCCACCCTGGCCCGTATAAGGTCATTGAACATCTGTTTATGGGACACCCATATGGGGCCCCATTGGAGTGTCTGTGGGGCAGCTTTTCTAGTTTTAATTACTGGATATACCTCAGCCCCTTCCACTGTCCTAATATTACACCTTGCCCTTAAGCACTCTGTCTCCCCCAGGTCAGCCACCAACTGAGCGGCCTGCTGAACAATGGCCTCTGAGGCCACCAGGGGGTTCAATATAGATAACAGTGTGCCATAACGGTAGGAGGGTGCCTGTTGTAAAATTAGGTCCCTCATTCCAGCCGAGAATTTTACTAAATCAGGACTTTCAAAGGCTTCTTCATAAATGGCCTCTTTCATTCCTAGCTCACAAATATATCTTTGGAGGTCCTCCATGGAGGACCATAAGCCTGGACGCACCAGGATATCAACTTTATTATGCCAAGTGATACGGCATGCCGCCATCAACCAATCCATTAGGGTATGAGTCTCCTCATTACGTTGCACAGTGGCATACAGCCTTTGTCTAAGGGCAGGGCATGAGGTAATGGATGCAAACTTGGAAACTTCTGGTCCATTGACTACAACACTCTCTGCCCTTGTGTCCCACAATGGGAGTAACCAAGCCAGTACACTTTCCCTTGGTTTCTGCTGAAATCATTGCACCAAATCCATCAATTCAGATGCCGTATAGGGGCAAGCTGTTACATGGGGATGAGTTTGGGCAGGAGACACCCCTGCTGGTCTACCCTATATCTTTTTTGGTTTTTGCGTCACTACAGGTTGGATGTCAAAGGGATGTGCCTCAAGCAGGGCTTCAAGATACAATCTTGAGATTTTTCCTGTTGGATTACCCGGGTATACTGGTTGAGGGCCCTGAGTATTTTCCAATGCAATATTCCGTATTTGCTTTAATGGTAAAGTTAAACACAATTTTTTCCCTGTCAATTGGCCAAGCTCTTGCTCAAGTTTTTCAACGTAATCACGCAGTAGTTGGTTCTCATTTTTTAAAGTATTATTTGAAAGTCCTGCGCAATTTAGAGCCATTAACAAGAGCCATACCACAGTGGACGCAGCCAGTCAGCATTCCTTTGTAATTAGGATATTTTTATCGAATCCATAGAAATATTTCCCAGCTCCCTCAGCCGCTCCTCATAAGGCCTGTGCTCCAGACCCCT